>NC_051180.1:110146637-110327097 GCF_013339695.2 Rhipicephalus sanguineus
TGGCCATTCGATACAGGGGCACAAGGACACTTGAAAATTCTATCGACATAGAACTCGGCATGCAAGAACTTTCGAGTACATTTGAATATCAAACTCAATGCCATTTGGAAATGAAAGAAAAAAAAAACAGCTTTATTGTCAACAAACAATGTCACATTACACATCTTTGAACCAACATTTTTCAAGTGGCGATTTCTTCTGGGTGCAAATGACAGTAGATCTGCTTGATACTTATGACAACTGCCTGCAACAACTGTCAGTACAGACAAGTAGAGATTCAGAAATTCAGTACATTTCAAATGAAGGCTCTTCTCTCTGCAGAATAAGAGCAGTTAAATTCAAACCAAATACTCTTTCACACAGGCTCACTGTTAACTGGTATGAACTTCAAAAAAGAGGAAGAATGAAAACTTTAAAGTGTGATACTTTCAATGTATGAGTACTATCATGTCACCATCAAATTGCATAGCATGTAGAGAGCAACGACCATTTAGGAAAAACATTCGTACAACATCTTTACACCAATAACAAATTTTAACTGATTCCACAGCTCTAACCTGGTTTCTATTAAAAAATGCGTTGCAACATGGCACACTACGTCTCTCAATCCTTACATTGACCTGTAGTGGAAATACTGTGACCAGCAAAATATTTTAAAACTTTACAATCCTATCAAGTTTAGGGCCTCCTAACTGCTCGGACCTTTAAATATTTATGTTCCTTGGCATAAATAGCCCCAATGGCTGACGATCTATCTACAGTATTCTCATGTACAAACCCATTTGGAGTATTGCCCCGCTGATGTTCAAAGTCGCAGGGTTCATACTTTCAACTGTGGAAGCGCTTTTAAATGCTCCACTTCCAAAATTTAGCGCAATCAAACTAAGTACGCAGGTCACAGTACTTTGTTAAGAAAGCATTAAACCCCAGTAGAAGTCTTAGGCTTGGAGCCAGTAGAGAGTCTTCAAATACAGCTGGTTTAAAATTGGTGCACACTGTTGGGCTGGGTGTTCAAAAAGACCAAATACAAGTCAGTGGCACATGTAAGCAATGCTGTCACTTGCACGCACAGTTTTTTAGCACTCCCAAGCTGCTTTTGTCCAGTATTTCCCATCGTATCCATCATAACACAGCCCAACGTTGGGTTATACATAAAAGTTCATGCTTGGAGCACACACGAATTGCCTCTTGAGATGCATGATGGGATGTGTATAGTGGGCATGACTTAATTACATTAAATCTGCATTATTGCTATTAGGAGGTTACAGCCACCCTCCCTGACATCGGCATACGCGCAACTACTCCCCCTCCCTCGAGTCTTCGGAAATGTATCAGCCATTGCGGTAGGAAGTTATTAGAACAAGACCTAGCTACATTCAGTTCAGGCATGACATCTGTTAAGACACTTCAAGATGGATGAAAAAAGTGGTGCATGGTTTCCTATACAGTGGTGGTAAGCCTTAACAGATGTACACCTAGATATGTTATCTGCGTATAATCTTGTGCGAAAGGAGGGAGAGAAAGCTATCGAAAAGTAAAAAAAGGGGGGGAAAGAATCACAGCTCTAATGCCTGGCTCTGCTCGCGCGATGGAACCAGCGTTGGCTAAGGCCAACAAGCTAAAATACTTCTCTATATTTGGGGTTGGTTATAACCACATCCAACTGCATAGCCTCTGTGGCAACACACTCAACATTCGCAGCAAGTGAAAAAAAATAAGCACCTTCACGTATAAAGATAGGCTGGTGTTTTAAAAAAACAAACAAAAACAACAAAAGGCTTTCGTCTTGGGAGACTAGCCTTTTGAGACAGTTAAAAAAATACATGTGCACCCATACGCTGTTCCCCTCTGCGACCTTTGACGCGAGTGCAAAAGCAGTAGTAATGAAGCACCAAACATCATTCACGCTTGTCGTAGGGGAAAAAAAAATGCTAGTTTGGTTCTGCCGAAGCAGTCTTCTGGAGAACTGCGGAATGAAAATGTGCCGTAAAGCATCGACGCACGCGAACTCGCAGAGATTATGTGTGCCTCTCAAAACAAACACATCTAAAACAACGAAACAAAAGTAGGCTAGGGTGTATAATATGTGTGGTCCATACTCCGAACACACGGCTTGCTTCTGCCGTGTTGTGCCTTACTATAGTACGAGAAATGACAAAATTACATGGAAAAAATGAAGAAAACTCAGAGGAAATTCGAAATACAGCTTAAAACAGCTTCAATTAAAAAAAAACGAGCGGGGAACGATAACATTGCTGACTCAATTTTCACACTCATCAATTCAGGCAAGTGGCTTGCTTCCCAATGGGTCCAACTGTTCAAGAAGAAAGTCATCCTTTCCGAAGGAGAGTCCTCGGCTGAAACCATCCTGAAATGAGAGGCGATAATAGTACATATGATTTCCAAAACTGAGAAACTTGAAACTGCACTACGATCATACCTACGAGCGCTCCAAAACGCTCCCGAAATAGCACGACCAGCGTACCTATGTCTCAGAAAGCAGCGACACACACCTTCATTTCGTTAAGCCTGCGGTCAATTATGCCAATCGCGTTCTCCAGCTCCTGAGCTCCAAGATTATCCGAGAAGTCACCCATGCCGAAGGGGTCTTCCTCTTTCGTCGGCGAAAATGGTTCTGCACCGAAGAGGTCCTTGGAGGCGGCAACGCTGGATGGCATGTCTGTTGTACCTGCATTTGCCGCCAGAACACCAGCTGTGAAAAACCACTCGAGCCAAAAGAATGTGCAAGCTCTGCGGTTTTACGAGCCAAAACCACAAGACAATTACAAAGTGGACAACAGTACAGGACTGTCCGAATTGTATTTTGACTAGGCTTGTGCGAATAGTCAATTTTAGGTTCAAAGCAAATTTCAGACGAATAGTGATTTGGTCGAATAATTTCGAATTGAATTCGAATAGTATTTTTACATATTATAAAGAAAAATGAGCATATTTGTCATGACCCAACTAACCTGCACAATATTTTTTTTAATTGAAACAAGGCATGTGGAAATGTCATTCTTTTTGGTTAAAAGGAAGTGGAAGCAACTTTGAATAGTAGCAGGATTTCACTTTTAATAGAATGCAAGCAATGACCTGTAAAATATGTTAGCTTTTAAGATTTACTATACTTGGAGCATATAAGCCAGTATAAAGAGCTTTTAAACTTAAAAAATGATTAATCGATGAAGGGTTGTACGTTTATTTAACCTTGAAGTAAGGCTTCGCTGCAGTGCGGGTTTCCCCTGGAAAGCTGTATTCACGGTACAGCATCCTTCCACTGCAGTGAAATCACCTTTACAGGGGAGGGGTTACATGCGGATTAATATACACCTATTCGTTCATTTCGAATACTTCGAAATTTCCAATAATTTAAATTCGAATCGAAACGAATTCAAATACTGTGACATTCGTTCGAATATTGGAAGTGCTCAAATATTCGCACAAGCCTAATTTTGACCATTAGGGGTTCTTGAACAGGCACCTAAATCTAAATGCGGTACTCATGGAACGAAAAGTGACAAATTAGGCCCAAGTAATGCTTATACTTTCATTTCCACTATCTTCAGTTCATCTCCCATCGGCGTAATATTGACCCATACACTTGCATCAGAGCAAATAATCACTTTCAGTGGCCAAATCCACATAAACACGAAGCGATTATCTTGAGCAGTTGTACATACCAGTTGTTATCCTTGACGTTTTGATGTCGCATTTCAATCCATGAACAATGTACACAGTGTTTTTTGCATTTCACCCACTACGAAATGCGGTCATTATGGCTGGCAATTGAACCCGCAACCTTGTGCTTTCATCAAATGAATCCAACAGACAATTAGGCCAATGAGAGGGCAAAGGGCACATTAATTGTTGTCTTTAACTCTGAGTGTAGTAATAATGGCACAAATTGAAATGAATTAAAATGGACAAAAAACACCCTTTCCGTGGGTGGGATCTGAACCCGCAACCTTAAAATGA
The DNA here is from genome assembly GCF_013339695.2 of Rhipicephalus sanguineus. Lineage (NCBI taxonomy): Eukaryota > Metazoa > Arthropoda > Arachnida > Ixodida > Ixodidae > Rhipicephalus > Rhipicephalus sanguineus. Next base: position 110,150,616 of record NC_051180.1, read on the forward strand.
CACTATAGTTGAAGACTACATTTAATGCCTCCTATGCGTTCCTTGGCCTAATTGTCTGTTGGACTCATTTGGTTATCTAACAAAGAAACGAGACCCTCGAAAAGACTGCAAAAGCGAGTCTTGTTACGACGCTCAAAATATCTCAGGATCTCGACAGAGAGCAAGTGGATGTCGTAATGGGGAAAATATAGGGGTGTGCGAATATAAAAATTTTCAAATACCGTATTTACTCGAATCTAACGCGCACCTTTTTTCCGGTAAAACGAGTCCAAAAATCGCATACGTGTTAGAATCGAGTACCAAAAAAAAAAAGAGAAACTCTCGTATTGCCATCGGCATTTCAAAATGGCCGCCTCCTACACGCCTTGGCTAGTGACCTAGAATAGGGGGAGTGTCCAAAGCGCTGGCTCCCGCGTGAGCCTTTTGCGGTGAACTCCCGCGCCGCGCTGCTGCTGCGCCGGAACCGTGGGCTTTCCGCTCTCGGGAAGCGCGCGGAAAGCGAGGGGCATCTGCTACGCGCTGTAGTTTTCTGCGCCGAGTTTCCACACAGGGCATTTTAAATCTACTTAACCTTTATAATGCAGTGCGAAATGGTGCTTATCCATCATTAAGCATTGTGTTAATGCTGGGGCAACAACAGAATGGAAAAAATCATGTGTCAAGCGGCGTCAGCGTGGCCTAGTTCCTGTCACAGAGTTTGAGAACGTTGGTGTGTGCGTAAAAACGAGCAAAACGAACACGCCACAAGCAAAGAACGAAAAAAAAAACTTATTCGCACGAGTAATCGGGCAATAGCATCACGCATGCAAGAATTAAGAGTAATAAAAAAAGTCAATTACACGCGCAGTCAGTTGAAATACTTACGCGCAGTTGACCGCTTCACACTACGAGCTTTTCACTCAGGGTCGCCAGTGGTTTGCTAGCCATATGCACACTGCTTTATTCGACAATTAATTAGCCTCCACTGGCACTTTATTATATACTGAGCACACCGGGAAGACGCAAGGGAAACAAAAAAAAAAGGAGTGGAGACGGTCATATGACCGCAACGCTGTTGGCTTATTTGTGCTTCTGAGCTAGCGTACAACAAGGCTCACCGTGCGCAAACATTTTTGCCCGCAGATGCGTGTAATCAAAAGACAAAAGACGCGAGCACGCCTTTTTTGTCCCGCAGGCGCGTGTAATCAGCTGCTCTGAGCTCAGAATCACGTTTGTTTTCGGGCAATCGCTTGTTACATGAAGTGACGCATACACGACGTTGCACTGTTATCATTTCATTTACTTTGGTTTGTCCAGTTTTTTTTTTTTTATGGCTAAAGCCTTGGATGCCTCATCAAACACGAAAATTGACCGTCGGCGTCCCACGTCGCCAACACGAGTGATGCGCGAAATCATCACGCGATGGCGTCACAGATTGACAAAACCTGTGACGTCACTATGACGTCATTTAACGTGACGTCTTATGATGACGCCAGCATAGAGTTTCCTACAATACTTACTAGAGGGAACTCTGGCACTACTGTCTATGGGAGCTGCAATGCATCGCGCTTCAGCCAGCATGGGAATCGTGGGTAGTACACGGATATGTCTAAACTTCATTCTTTCGGCACCGTTTGGCTCCGCATCGCCTGCATCCGCTTTGTCGCAAAACGAAGTTCAGCAAAAATCAGCAGTTTCACTTCACCACTTTAACTTCTGTAGGCTCACCGATTCAAATCTGGTCACGAAGTTCACAATGATCCATTCTTTTATCCGAAAGAAAACCAAAACACAGCAATAAACAAAGCCACAAGTGCGTTCGAAGCCCACAAGCACGAAGACTAGGCAAATCCGTGTACTACCCATCATTCCCATGGTGGCTGAACGATCGCAGCGCCAGAGTTCCCTCTAGGTCATTTTAGGAAACTCTATGGACGCCAGCACATGACATGGTCGCTTTGCATTGCCTCCGTGATTGGTGGCCAATCACGGAGGCAATGTAAAAGCAGGCAAGCTGCAGAAAGCTTGCAATGCCTTCGATCCTGTAGGCACTCTGAAACCATGTTATGTGCAGAAAGCTTCGGGAGAGGGAGGATCAATGCACTGACTGAAGAAACAGAAGAAGATAGCATTCGTTTTCGAGACGTCTCAGGCAAATGCGTAAGGGACCCTGCTTTGTTTTCATGCATTTTGGCATACATTTTACCTAGGCGGTCAGTTGTTCAAAATGTATGAGTAAGTCTTACGTGTTGACATCGGTATTAGTGCCAACCACGTTTTTATCACCAGATGGAGACAAATCGCCAGACCACACATCGCCAGAATTATTTCTGGCCGGAGAAAATGGGGTTGCACGCCACACGTCATATTATTATTATTGTTAGTCGTTACGCAAATGCCAAGCATGTCAATTTAGTGATGCCATGACCTATCGGTCATGTTGGGCATACATTAGTGCCCCTCCATGCAAATTTTCGTGTATATCAAGTGAATGAGACGCGAGTTATGCGTGTAATTTTTTGCTTTCGGTACTGCGGCCACGCCGATGGACACATTCGGCTTCGCATGAAAAGGCTTGAAACAACAGAGCGCGGGAGGCAGCCTTGTAAAACAAATCGAACGCAAAAAATAAAAAAAAAGGATATCAAGGGTGCAAACGCGTTAGCAAGAGCTACCCATTTACTACGTGCATATCTGCTACGTTCTCTTGGTTATCTCCATTTTATTCTCTCCTGCAGCAAGTTTACGTTCGTCATTCCACACCAAAGTAAATTAAGCGCCTTCTCTCACGATGAAGTGCACGCTGAATGTGGTCCTCAAACAGCTGCGTAAGTGTAGACCACTGAGGTGACGAACCAGCTGAAAGGAAATATACAAAATCCCCGTTTCTCAACGCCCAAACGCATTCTCTGTGCGATGAGTCACTGCAGTATTATGTTGCAGTGGCGCAGTATTAAATATTGCACGAATTCCCACAATTTTAGCTAATAGCGGCCAAAATATCAGGCGCGGAGCAGACGCTTGCCGCTGTGGCGCGGCTTCCGCCGCGGAGAAAGTCCACGGGTCCGGCACGGCAGCACCGTGGCGTGGGAGTTCACCGCAAAAGGCCCTCGCTCCTCCCATGTATTCGCGCGGCGCTTTGGACACTCCCCCTATTCTAGGTCACTCTAGCCTTGGCCACGCCTTGGCCATTTCTGCCATTATTGTTTCAGTTCGGTACGTGTGCTGAGGAGATTGTCATCCCGTTCTGCGTTCGCATCGACGGCATGGAAGTGCTGACTCCAAATACTCGACGAGTGCACCACATTGCAGCATTTAAAAGAATAGTTTACATGTGCCGAGACGGCCGGAAGTCGGGCCGCATCGCGGTCGTTCGGAGTTCCCGCAACGTGCGTGCGAGACTGGCGCAAATAGAAGCAGAAGATTTTTTACAGCAAAGCTTCACGAAAAGGTTTCAGTGGACCAAGGCAGGGCCGGTTTCCCGAAATCGAAGAGTGTTGACAGCGACAAGGAGTTGTCCGACAGCGACGAGGACTGATCCATTACGCGACTCGTATCGCCGCCGTAGTGGTGACAGTTTTAGCGGCAAGGCCAGCTTTTTGACTGTGTTTTACTTTTTTGAAACTTTAGTTCTTTAAAACCCAAATACTTGTTCTTCTGAATGTGCAAAGTTTGACTCCTATGGACTTTTTTGTTCTTTTCTCTCACGAAAAAATGGGTGCGCGTTAAAATCCATGTATTACTTTTTTTTTTTTTGTCGCCAAAAACGGGTACGCGTTACTATCGAGGGCGCGGTGGAATCGAGTAAATACGGTACGAATCAAATACGAATACATAGCTGCAAATGCAAACCGAGTAGCGAAAAATCATGAGAGGTAATTTTTTTTTCCACCAGTAATCTTTTATTTTACTACATATTTATGTTGAAAACAGTACACTTGTATGCTATCAGCACAAAATCTGTTTATTGCACAAAAAAATATTTGTACTTGCCAGGAAGTGCATGACTGCTATATTTAGTGGAGCTTGTGACTTAATGGCTTAGGCTCAATTCACATGTTGAACAAACTTTCTCTTTCCTTTTCTTTGTGTGGTAGCACTGTATTAGAAAAACAAACAACCAAGAAAAAGCTTTTGCACCCGCCTTGGTGGCTTGCGACTGTGGCGTCATACTAGTGAGTACAAGGGCGCTGGTTTGATTCCTTCACAGCTGCATTATGAAGAGGTCAGATGTAACAGTGCCCATTAAAGAACCCCAGGTGGTCACAACTGATCAGGATTCTCCCACTATCATCGTCATATCAGAACTTAATGTTTTTGTTATTCTTATATACACTTTCGCCCCTGTTATCACCGTTCGACACTAAGGCAAACGGGAGTATTGCGGCGTCTATCAGCCACACAACGATCATCATCGGGGTTGCTTGCCTTTCCTTTCTCGAAAACTGTGTGCTGGCTACTTTCCTATCATGAACGCAATGTAACGCTGAGAGCCACTAGAGTTGGTGACAGAGAAGCACCAGGCACACGGTGATAACGCAAGGAAAGCCCGCGAGATAGGTGACATTGTTGGCTGGCAAGAAGACTCTCCGAATATGCTTTTTTTTGTTGGCGTTTACGGAGCCGCAACTCCTGTTCAAAATGCGGTGTCGGCGACGAGTGCGTTATTTCGCCACTTCGGGGACCATTTTTGTGCACTCGTTGCTGCCGGCAGTAAACTGACGCTGGCGAGAGCGAGATAGGCGAGATCGCACTAACGCTACACCCGGGTGTGATGCATGTTCGATGGATTCTAAAGGCGCGCGCTGTCAGGAACGCAGCGTAACTTTGCTGTACATTCATCGCCTGACGTGTGCCACAGCTACCTAGAAAGAAATATATGTGATGACGCCAATGATGCCACAGTAAAGGTTACCAAAAGTGCCCACTACTGGCGTTACCATCGAATGATTTCGGAACTATGCCAAGTATAGTGGCTGACATCGCGACACAGCGGACGGACGATTTATGTGGCTTTCGTCGATGCTTGCGCATACGTTTGAACGGTGACCCGTTACCAAGCGTCCCTTGTTAGTTGTGCGTAGCGCGTCACCTGCTAAGCTAACCAATTAAGTGCCGGGTCGTTTGCTGTAATGTATGCGTGCGTTTGTCCGTGCACAGCGCGATTTCTCCGCGCTCAGAAAGCACCGGACCGAACAAAAGTGTGCCGAGTACATTCTCAGGCCAATGCGGCGACGGCGAGCTGCTTTCATTTCTGCAAGCGACACGCACTTACGGTAATTGAAGCAGTCCCGCACAAGGGTGCAGCAGCGAACGGCGCGTTTGGGTTCTCACCTGTTCTTAAAAGCGTGCAGTACACTTACACCAGCTGCAACAGCGCTAGACCACACGCACTGCCGAGCAGGCAGTTCATGATCGTTGATAGGTTTGTTGGATTCGTTGCAAAGAAGTGCCGCGGCGCGTTCGTCGGTAGCCGTCGTCCCTGTGTATTTCCGATGCTTATCCATGTGGGCATCACCGCACTCGCACCGAGGTCGTAGTAATCACTGGTCGACCGTTCATGCGCTTACCGTAAAGCGCAAAATTGGAAGTTCTTTTCAGTAATATATACGACCGAATATTTGAAAAGATCGAATATTCGAGTCCCTTCGAATATTTGAAACTTCTCGAATGCACGCTTTTCGAATCGAATACGAATATTGCAAATGGAATATTTGAAACTTTCCAATATTCGCACACCTCAGCGAATAGTAAATTTTAGGTTCGAAGCGAATAGCGATTTGGACGAAAAATTTCAAATCGAGTTCGAATAGTATAATATCACATATTATAAGGAAAAATAGCATATTTGTCATGACCCAACTAAGCTGCACGATGTCTTTTTTTAATTGAAACAAGGCATGTGCAAATGTCATTCTTTTTGATTCAGAGGAAGTGGAAGCAACTTTGAATAGTAGCAGGATTTGACTTTCGGTAGAATGCAAGTGATAACCTGTAAAATATGTCACGTTTTAAAATTTGCTATACTTAGAGCATATAAGCTGGTAAAACAAGCTTTTAAACTTAAAAAATGATGAATCAATGCAAGGGTAATATGTTCATTTAACCTTAAAGTGGGGCTTCGCGGCAGTGCGGATTTTCCCTGGAAAGGTGCATTCACGGCGTAGCGCCCCTCCACTGCAGTGAAAGCACCTTTACAGGGGAGGGGGGTTACATGCGGACTAATATACCCCTACTCGTTCATTTCAAACACTTCAAAATTTAGAATAATTTAAATTCGTTTCGGATATTCGCACAAGCTTACATCTAGCTTCAAGCGCATTTTTGGTAGAACTACTGCTTTCAATTTATCTGCTGTGCCTCATGCCAAAGCTCACTGGAATGGTCTTTCCGATGAAATCATCTCGATAATGATCGTAAATTATTTTGTGAACGTCTGTGTGCTTCTTAATCTGCCTTTTATTGCATTGCTGCTAGGCTTGTGCATTCTGTGTTTTTGTTGTTTCGCTCAGCCACTGTAATAGCTGTGTTAACGAATACAGTTAACAGTTACAGTTAATACAGTTAGGCGCCCGTGTCTGTCTGTTCGTGTCTTCGCTTCGTCCCCGTCTTCTTTGCGTCATTACAGTTTTTCCCTCAAACTAATACAGTAGCCACTGTGTTAGACTTATTTTTTAGTTGTTTCCATTGTACTCCACTGCTCACTGTTACAATGCCCCTCTTACTCAATGTCAAACAGGGCCTGTAAGGTGTTTCCTAAATAAATAAAAACAAATCAAGACGTGACAATGCGTCCACATCATGAGTACCGAAAATGGTTTGTAGGAAAAAGTATGATAATAAAATAGTAAGTAGGGCACTCTTGATAGTTAATTCTTTCTTATAGTATTTAGCTTTCATTTTAATGTGGCAAAAATTCTAGTTGAAAATGCTGTCATTGCTCCTTTAAAACGTGTCAATCACCTATAACATACACAGCAGTTGCTCTCAGAAACTGTCTGTTCTATCAGAGTATGTGTAAACCTAGCAACAAAAATTTCAGTAAATCCATGACATTAGTCAGAATGCATGACTTCATTGAAACTACACCTTCACGTTAAAATTTACTGTTAATGTGGAAACATTTTATTGTGAACAGCAGTCAATGAACTAGCAAATGTGGCTGATCTTAAATGTTCTGCATGCTATGGCTCAAGCAGAATACGCAAAGAAAACAATGTCCAAACGGGCATATCTCGGATCAAGTGAACAGTATTGTGTTTGCAAGTGGAACAGTGTAACCGTGTTCATGGCTGTATTGCTGCTTATGCTTGAAAATACTTGCACTGGGTGCCAACAAATACCTGCCTTTTGCCATCCCACTGTGATGTCTGAAATGCTAAACAGCCCCTAAACCAGCCCCAACATTTTTGTACACATTGCAAATAAACTTGCGTCACCTGCACAGAATGCCATGATGATTTTTGCCAAATGCAGCTGTGCCACAAGCTGTGAAAATGACAAGAAACAACCCCATCACTGGTGTAGCCGGGAGGAGGGGGGGGTTCAAACCACCCTCCCCCGAATTTTTTCAATTTTGCATGTGTATATATACATGCACACATACAAACACGCACGAACATACGTAAAGGGTGGTTACACCCCCCCTTCCCCCCCTGAAAAAAATTTATGGCTACGCCCGGGACTCCATCCTCCTTTCCTGGATTTTCTAGTGCACCCACTACTCGTGATATCAACTGGACACCCCTAATGATGTCGCCTGGGGCAAACACTGTCGATTGGTTGACCTACGAGCTCTGATTTATCTGCTGTCCTTCGTGCAGTCAGCTGTACGCCTGCTCTTCCTCGTTGTAGTGCTTGCTCATTTGCGCACAAGTGCAGCATGTTTCAAATTACGATTTGCTATGTCCCATCCCCCGCATTTCAAGTGAATGTGTTCTCTAATGGATTTGCGTTCAGCAGTGCGACTTAGGGAGAAGCACAGAACATGTGTAATTTGGCAGCATGGCAACACAGCCCAAACTGTTCGCCGTGCTGCCAACATGTTGTGGCAGCCACACAGTAAAATGGTGAATCTGCTACAGGGGAGTGGTCAATATGGCTACGCTATGGCATCTCCGCCAGCTTCACCACCACTGACTGCCTACTGTTGATATCAACGCTTGGCCTTCTTTCCTGTTTGCTTCGAAGCTGTAGTGGATGGTGCCACAAATCACCACTGCTTACAAGACACCGTTGTTACCCCATTTCACGTTTCCCTCCCAATAATTTCACACGGAGGAACTACGCGGATGATCACAGCGCCATCGGCTGCGATGCAAACACGGCCAAGCCAGTTCACCGTGCCCAGTCGTAGCCACGCTCTAGCTCAACCAAATTTGTGCAGGAACTCATGGTGCTCAACGTTTAGCAGTGGATATCACTTTTCATAGAATGTACAATTCATGTGTCACTTTATTCTAGCAGGCACTATTTCGTCTGCAATTGAAGCTGTAGGTGACCAACAGCGACGGCAATGCGAAGAAGCAGACCAGCCAGCCAATGCGCTCACACGGTCCTTGATCACTCTACAGGCCACTCTCCGGGTATGTGGCACACTGGCAGAACTGCCGCCGACTTTGGACACCTCACAGATGCCTCACACCTCGCACATTCACGATTCTGAAGGCTAGCACGTGGCGTCAGCTTGTGTGGAGCATTAGCCAGGATGGCGAGGCAGTGACAGCAAGCATCCCAAAAGCGCGGGGTTGTCGTTGGATGTCGACGGTGTTTTGAAACAAGAAAAATGCACAAAAATGCGCCATTTAGAGGAGTACAAAATGAAGAGCGGAGACCACCGGAGGAATGAGAAGCAAAAGAAAGAGAGAAATAAGCGGTGCCCGCATTGTGATTGCTGCTATAATGTCAGTTTAAAAAATTCTTGCAGCTGCCTGCTCATTGTAGGCTTGTACACAACCGATGCTTGTGCGATTGCATGCACATCCCATTATTTCAATCGGGCGCGCCTGTGCTTCACGAAACGCTTGCACGCGCAGAGGCGAGAGGGGTTGCGTGGGAGAGGGCACTGTGCCCCGCCCGTAGCCCTTTGCGCGCTGCTCCCTGGCTGAAGTCGAGATGCCCGGTTTCCCTCCTTGCCCTTTTCTGGAGACACTCCTCTCCAGTCCCCAAGGAATGCGCATCGGTTTCTTGGGGACCTTGTTTTCCTTCGAATTGGGGAACGGTCACAGACACAGCTCAATCGAGTCAGGAGCCATCCAGCCGCCGTCAACCCCTGTGCACCCCGGGCCTTTTGTGTGCGACTTACCACCTCAGGGTCGGAGTGCAAAGCCACGAGAGGCGAGTTCGAGCAATTATCACTCTCTCTCATGTGCTTGTTATTTGTGCTTTCCTGTAGTCGTGCAGAACTGCCCCGCCGCTTCGGTTTTGTATACATATTATTGTTGCGTATGGTGCCTCTCCGACACAATAAACTGTGTCCGACAAAGAACTCATCTGTGTTCCCACTGGCCTGAAATTCACCGCGGTCGTGACTCAACACCAACCACCGGTTAGGAGTCCAGCTCTAACTGTTAGGGCTGCTGCGTAGTGCTAGTGAGTGACGGCCCCTCCACTAGTGCACGGTGCAACCCAAAGACGAGACAGTTTCGCACGCATGGATCTGTATGTTAAATAGTAACCCTTATATGCTATATAACAAATTTTTTTTTACCTGGGGGTGGTTTAGGGGCCATTTAAGTCCCGATTCGTGTTATCAGCAGAAGAAAACTGGGCCACAACGAGGAGACAGACACTCGTGATCTCGGCATTTGTGGTGTCTCTACTTGCACAGTCTGCCTTCCTTGTGCTCTTTTTGCCGTCTGGCAAAAAGAGTGTGTTGTAGCGTGACGTCACATATCACTGCGCACCGTTCACGTGGTTCTGTGCGACCGTTCACGTGGTTCTGCACCTATATATGGTGCGCCTTCTAATAAACTTATCAGTCGCTTCTTGGTATGCTGTCTGCTGCTCACGTTATTACACTGGCGACGAGGGTGGGACCCGCCCCCTTGCACTAGCTCAGTACGGAGCAGGATTCCGGAAGGTCGGCGGTCGACAGCCACGGACCAGAACAACAGCAGCCATGGCCTGGGGCGTTTGAACTCGGCGGCGCTACCTTCGGCAAGACGCAACGCAGTCGTCGGGGAAAGCAACCCGATAAGTATACTGCACTTTTACTGAACAATGGCGCGACTAGGCAAGCTAGACGAGTTCGACGAGAAGGATCAGAATTTCGAGTCCTATCTGGAGCGTTTTGAGCACTTCGTCACCGCAAATGACATCAAAGAGGAAAAGAAGCTCGCAGTATTCTTGAGCCTGATAGGACCACGAACGTACGAGGTGCTCAAAAGTTTGGTAGTACCCGCGGTTCCTGGGGACAAGTCCTTTGAAGAGGTCACAGTGCTGTTGAAGAAACACTATAGCCCACAGTGCTCGGTCATTGCCGAACATTGCAAATTTAACAAGCGAGCACAAGAAGAGCAGGAAAGCATCGAGGACTTCATAGTGGCATTAAAGCATTTAGCAAGGAAGTGCGATTTCGGTCAGTTTCTGCAAGACGCGCTGCGAGACAGGATGGCATAAGACGCAAGGAAACGCAACTCGCCCTATTTGGTGAAGAAGATTTAACCTTCGAAAAGGCATGCAAGATAGCCCTGGACAGAGAGCAGGCTGCGCGACAGACAGCGTTACTTCATACAGAAGGCAAGGAAGCGGCTTTGGATGCCATGGCGATAAGAGGAAAAGAAAGCGAAAAGAAATGGAAGCTTCGGAAGTTCAAGGAAGCCAAGCGAGTTTGCGAAAGATGTGGCAAGGCTCATGCGGCTAGTGTTTGCTGGTATAAGAACGTGCAGTGTCACAGCTGTTCTCAAATCGGCCATCTACAGAAGATGTGTCCACGTAATCGCAGAGACCTCAACCGTGCAAACGTGGTGGACTGCTCTGATAGTGACTCTGAATTAGATGTTTACCATGTTATCAATACAGTGCGTTCTGGATATGAAGTGCAACTAAACGTAGAAGGGCGAGACCTCTGCATGCAGATTGATACGGGAGCAGCTGTAACACTAATTCCTGAGAGTGTGAGGCTGAACGCATTTCCTCACGTCAAGTGCGAGCCATCTCGAGTCACCCTAAAGACATACACAGGGGAACCTGTTCCAGTAAAGGGACAATGCAACGTTTCTGTTACGATGGGAAAACAGTTTTTGCGACTACCCGCTATTATCGTCAAGGATCACGGCAAGCAGCTGCCATTGCTGATGGGGCGAAGTTGGCTTGAGAGGCTCAGGCTTGACTGGAAAAGTGTGTTTGCTATGAATGTAAGCGACTCTCGCAAGGTAGAGGCGGTGAAAAAAAAGTTCCCAGGGGTGTTTGCCAAGCAACCCGGCAAAGTAAAAAGCTATCAAGCACGGATAGTTCTAAGCCAGAATTGTACACCTATTTTTGGCAAGGCCAGAAACGTCCCATTTGCGCTTCGAGATAAAGTGGAAGGCGAGCTAGAAAGGCTAGAGAAAGGCGGTGTTATTCGCCCTGTAAATCGGAGCGATTGGGCCACGCCAGTAGTCGTAATCCAAAAGAAAGATGGTTCACTAAGGTTGTGCGGGGACTACAAAGTCACCATTAATCCTGTGTTAAAGACCGACGGCTACCCATTGCCTAGACCGGAAGATTTGTTCTCTGCCCTAGCTGGCGGCAAAGTGTTTTGTGTGTTGGACCTTTCGGCCGCGTATCAGCAGATTCCGCTCACTGCCGAGTCCCGACCACTACTAACGATTAATACGCACAGGGGGCTGTTCGAGTTCCAGCGCTTACCATTTGGGGTAGCCAGCGCGCCAACTATTTTTCAGTCCTTCATGGATGAGGTGCTCAAAGGCATACCGCACGTGGGATGTTACATAGACGACGTCATCGTGTCGGGAAAAGACGTCGCCGACTGTCAAAAGACGTTGGAACTAGTCCTGCAGCGGCTTAGTGACTACAACGTGACACTGAAAGAGGAAAAGTGTCGTTTTTTTCAGAGCACTGTGACTTATCTCGGTCACACTGTGTGTGCCGAAGGTATCTATCCTACAGAAGAAAAGATAAAGGCGATCACAGAAGCGCCAGAGTCCACTTGCCAAACAGAGCTGAAGGCTTATCTAGGCATGCTAACCTTTTATGCAAAGTTCTTAAGTAACCTTGCCTGCGTGGCAGAGCCATTGTACCGTCTGTTGCGCAAGGGCGAAAAGTGGTCGTGGACACGGGAGTGTAGCGAAGCTTTTGCTTGTACGAAACTCTTACTTGTGAGGAGTAATGTGCTTACTTTTTACGATGTGGCGAAACCAATTGCTATGACATGTGATGCTTCGTCGTATGGATTGGGTGCTGTCATTTTTCATGAGACCGCAGAGGGACACGAAAGGCCAGTGGCATTTGCATCTAGAACACTTACAGCAGCAGAGAAATACTATGCTCAGTGCGAGCGCAAAGCATTAGCACTGATGTTCGGGTTAAAAAAATTCCACCGCTACTTGTATGGACGGGAGTTCACTCTTTATACAGATCATCAGCCGCTGCTCGGAATATTAGGCCACGACAAGCCAGTACCTGCGCTTGCTGCCGCTCGAATGCAAAGATGGGCAATTACACTGGCAGCATACCAATATAAACTAAAATACCGAAAAGGAAGAAATGTTGAAGTGGCTGACGCTCTGTCTCGGCTTCCACGGCCTATTGTAGCGACTGATGAACCTTCCGAGTGTCTCTTGCTATTTGACAGCATGCCCCTCAAAGCGGATGACGTGGCGCGATCCACACGACGTGATCCCACATTGTCTCGCGTGACGCACTTTATTCTAAATGGATGGCCTTCAGAGTACTCTGAAGCATTTAGACCATTTTATTCCCGGCGCGACGAGCTATCAGTAGAGCAAGAATGCATAACTTGGAGATCAAGGGTGATCATACCTGATAAGCTCCAGTTACAGGTCTTGCAGCTACTGCACGAGGACCACCCGGGAGCTAGTCACATGAAAGCGTTAGCAAGAAGCTTTGTGTGGTGGCCTGGCCTCGACCTTTCGGTGGAGAACTACGTTCGACAATGTCAGGTGTGTCAGGCCGTCCAAAGAGCTGCCTCACCGGTTCCTTTGCAACCATGGAATTATCCCACAAGGCCCTGGCAACGCGTGCACGTCGACTATGCTGTAAAGGGCTCTCAGGCGTTCTTGGTTCTCGTCGATGCGTTCTCGAAATGGATCGAGGTCTCGCCTATGTCATCCACTACTGCTAACAAAACCATTGAGAAGCTACGTAGTGTGTTTGCCGCGTATGGTCTGCCAGAGGTACTGGTGAGTGATAATGGACCGCAGTTCATTTCCGAAGAGTTCGCGACATTCTTGAGTGTAAACGGTGTAAGGCATGTCAAGACACCTCCGTATCACGCGGCTTCTAACGGAGCGGCCGAGCGTTTAGTGCAGACTACCAAACAAGCACTGTCAAAGCATGTCTTGCAGGACAAAGCTAGCCACCAGAAACACGCATTTCGGGAATGTTTGGACAGCTATCTAATGAGTTACAGGAATACTCCGCACAGTACCACTGGCCAGACTCCGGCAGAATTCTTTTTGAAAAGACAGCCGCGAGTAAAGCTATCATTGCTAAAACCAGATTTCGAGCTCTCGATGCGGGAGCAGCAGCAACGTACCAAAGTGCGAAAGGACATGTCGCGGGGGAGTTCTCGATGTTTTGCAGAGGGGGACACTGTGTGGGTGAAGACTGTGCGAGGTGAAACAGTGTCGTGGGAAGATGGTGTCGTGACACAGGTTATCAGTCCCGTAACCTATCTGGTGAAAGTGTCGCAGGCGGTGCGATTTACGCATGCGGACCACATCAGAGCCCGCCACGGAAGCCCGGATTCTTCAAGCTGTCCGCAGGCACAACCAGCTCCAACGGCATCCCAAGACACTACTCCGACGCTTCCCATGGCGTGTGGGCCAGTCGCCGGGTCGCCTCTCGCGAATCCATGCGCGACCGACACTTCGACGTCTGTTCTTCCGGAAACGGCATCGCCCACGGCCGGAACAGCTGCCTCCGGCTCGGCGGACCAGCCCGGTGCCGAAGACGCGCCACCGGCAGCCGAACTTCCAACTCTGCGTCGTAGAGCACGTGTACGACATGCCCCGAACAGATACCAGTCCAGTGACTTTCGAAAGTAATCTGAGGGGGAAGGAGTGTTGTAGCGTGACGTCACATATCACTGCGCACCCAGTGCGCGCATTCCTGTGCGACCGTTCACGTGGTTCTGCGCCTATATATGGTGCGCCTTCTAATAAACTTATCAGTCGCTTCTTGGTATGCTGTCTGCTGCTCACGTTATTACAGAGTGTTCATTACTCACTGCCTCGGCTATGAGTGGTGCTGGCTAACACTCCCAGGTATTACATGTGCGAAAATACTCAAACAAAGTGGACAGGGTAGTGCCTTCAACATAGCTCAATTGGTAGAGCATCGGACGCGTAATTCAAAAGTTGTGGGTTCAGATCCCACAGAGAGAAAGGGTGCTTTGTCATCCACTTTAATTAATTTCAATGTATGTCAAAATTACTGGAATACAATAAAGAAACAACAAATCATGATCCGTATGCTTTTCTTGGTGTTTGTCTGTTGGATTCATTTGGTTGTGTCTCACTATCGAAGCACAAGTTCATTTAAAAGTTTAGAACATAGACTAGCATATGCTGGCTGCATATGACTACCACAAGGGTGTGGAACGAACATATTGTATTCCTCAGGCAGATTTGACTTGGCGAAATCCTTGCACAACCTGAAGGTTCTGCCATGGATTGGGGTACTAATTCATTCAGAATGACCCGCAAAGTTAATCACAAGACACTGCTAACATTTAGACTGAATAGGCTTATTGTTCCTGTTTTTAGGACTGAAGCAGCTGCTGATAACGTTCACAAAAAGTAGACCCCATGGTAAGACTCTCCTTATAAGCTGCTCCATTTAGTTAGTTATTCTACGAATAACCATTAAGGGGGGACGTGGCAATGAAAACTATCTTTGTTATTTATGGAGATAAAGTGATGAAATTTGGCATGCAGATGTAATGTGTTGTGCTGGTATCATAACTGAAATCGGTTTTGAGCTATCTGTTGTAGTTTTTGAGTTACAGCACTTGATAGACTCTCATTGTCATCCCAAAATTAATTAATGAATTAGACATAAGTTCATCAAGATTTTCGCATAAGGATATTCACAAGGGCCCATTCTCTGCCGTAATGCTATTGGTTTATTTTTTAATGTTCAAATGAGCACACACAAAAATTTTTGAAATTTCTTGTACATATTGTCTTACTAACAACTTTTACAAAAAGCCAATTATAAAAATCTGTATAATGTGCAGACAAATATGGACAGCTTTACGGCACTCAGCGATGTCTCAGGATCTAAGCACAGAAAACGGAATGGTTATATCTTTATTTGCTGTCAAATGGCACAGGGATGACTGACAGCAACTGTTCAAAAAATTAAAGCTGAGAAAATGGAGCTCAAAGAAAATGAAGCTAAAAGCTAAGAAAATGGAACTCTGAAGGAAGCTGGTTTATTTTTCATTGGAGAAATGCAGCTTTGCGGCTATCTTGAGCTCTATCTGTCCTCTTTATGATGACAGCAATATGGTGGCACTGTGCCAAGGGAAAACTTTAGATTTGCATTTTCTAAATCCCAATTTTCTCATAGTTTTCGGTGACAGCGCACTAGTAAAATGCTTTTTTTTTCAACTTCTACTGCTTATTTTGGTCTAATATTTCACCATGACTTAAAACATGGTCTCAGGATTGCAGAAAAAAATAAATTGAAAAATTGAATAATTTGACCAAATTTACCATTCCCATTGCCACGTCCCCCCTTAAGTCATGCACATGAATGTAACTGGAGAGCTAGTAACACGTTATAGACACTAACATAGACCAACAAGACATTAAGTCAAGGCACAACGAGCACAAAAGCATGTTAGGTTAGGCCAGTAGAAGCAAAAGCATTAATTACCTCCAAGAAGAGGAGTGAAGCTCTCCTATCCTTCAAGGGCGCGCTCAGCATCGAATCTTTTGAGGGTTAGGGACAAAAACAATGCAGTTAGTCTCGACAATAAACAGGGATAGCACTGGTCAAGCAAAAGCTGATGGCTATCGTCTTGCCTATTGGCAATTGACTGCTGAACGCATGTGTTACACCTCAAGATGAACATGAGTAGCACTACAAAGGTCAATACATACATATTTACTGCATGCAGATGATACAACACTAATCACTTTGAAAGGTTAGGACACAAATTTTAGTAGAAAAACACAGAAGTTAATTACACAAACTGAATAAAAAATTTAAGAGGACAAGATGAATGTGCATGATGGCATGTCATAACAGTGAATCGTGCTTAAGCATGTGGTTGCCATCACATCAGTCAGTTTTCAAATGACACAGTTTGACTTTGTTGGTAGTGCTGGTCACGAATTCCGCCTCCTTATGCCTCATCGCTCCCCATTCTTTTTTATATTTTGTTTTTTGTAAGAGAAAGTATCAGACACTACATCACAAGTACATCTATAAACGGCATTAAAGGTAAAGCGAGCCGAATGAAATAAATTTCCAAGATCTCGACTCTAGCTCTGTTTAAAGTCTAACAGTTGCTCCATAACCTGTAGTGTACCATGCTGGCAACCAGCATGGCACATTTCACATACATATGTTCTTTCATACATCTTTAAGCTTTTGTACATTATTAAGCAATTAATCATAACACGAGTCTACGTTCAATCAATACAAAAGCTGCCTCTACTGAAGCTTTTTTTTTTCTTTTTATCCAAGTCTTTAGCAACTTTCAGTAATGACTACAGCCCAGCATATCAAAAAGCTGCCCAAGAAGCCAATCTAGCACTACCCGTTTTATTTTATTTCGGGACAAAGGTGGCAACGATATCTCCATTAGAAGAGGCTGAGCTTTGGACTGCAGAAGGTTTTCTTACACTAATAGTGAAGTTGTATAATGCAACTATACTGCACATAGGGTGTCATGCAGTTAATACAAAAATGGCATGCACAAGCCCAAGCTACGTGACACTGTCTCACTTACTGCTTCACTTTGTCAGGTATGCACACGTGGTCTAGTGGTACCACCCAAGACAACTCTTCGAGGCTATATACAAAACGCAGTTTCCTGCTAAACTTTGAGCTGAAAGAAAGTGTGAAAAATGAGGTGTTGCAGCACTCCAGCGTGGCGACTGCTAATGCATTAAAACAATCTCTCTTTCTCTCTCTCTCTCTCTCTACTGATAATCATATTTCATTGATATGAGCAGCTGTCTGGCCTACTTGTTTTGTACACATGTAGCCTTTTCGTTACAATGCGGGAGTGCTTACAGCGCAGATATTCGCAATGCTGATGTCTTTAGTCGTGACCAATCTACACACCAACTGGAATGCCAATGTATTTTGTCACATGCTTTGAGAGTAAATCAAAACCAAGCGTCTTTCGCGGCATTTATTCCCAAGTGCATAAGCCTTGTGAACACATGAACTATAGCATCGAGGATTGTAGCTACGTCAGCTACAGTCCAGGGCGCACTATCATTGAAATTAACCCGCATGGAGCAAAATATATCTGAATTAAACAGTGTTTGATGCCATTAAGTAACGCATATGCTTGCCAAGACCAGAGGACAAGTTCGACTGATACAATCTTCGCAATTAATAAGGGCTCAATTGGTGAAGTTTTGCTAACTACACTTATATTGTCTGTCATAAGCAATTTTCACAAATAATTGTATGTCTTCAAAAAGTAAAGATCAATGCCAGGGCTAACCTGATAAAAGGCCTAGTCATAATGACGATAGTCTTTAGCCAGAATGTGGGATGCACAAGATAAAGCCCCTTCAAGTTTTTCCGCAACCTGCAAAAAATGAAGATTCTTTGTTATGACACAGTGCAATTACCACAACTCTGCATTTATTCATCCTTCCATAAGTGCCTTGAACTTCAATTGAAAACAGAAAACAATAGAAAGAAGATAGGTGCTTGCCTTCTGTCAATCATTTGGTAGCAGCGCTTGAGCCAGCCAAAGCTGGGCATCTTGCTGAGCTCAGTGGCCCCATGAAGGTAAATCAGGACGTAGCTGTCAACCACGAGTTGGTCTAACGTAGACAAAACGTATCTGAAACAGAGTGGCATTTAGGACCAGTGACATAGGGGCCCAATGATGCGAGAAGGAAATTTATAGTTGCAACAAAAAGACAGGGCAGCTCAGTTTTGCTCTACAAAGCACTATGTTGCCTTAAGTGCCATGGCTTTCATGCTGTTATACCACTGTGGTTTGTTCTTAACATATCAATAAAGCTTGGAAATTTAGAGCATGAAAGTGCGACATGTGAAAATTCAATAGCAGCCACCAAAGGCAGCTCCAAATGTCAAGCCAACCACATCTTGCATCTTTTGTGTAGCAGTCAAGCAAAGCACTTGGAACTTCCAAGAGCGTAAATTTAAAAGGTAGCAGATTACGTCCATCAAACATATTGGCAACTTCAAAAGGCAGCAACTTAGTGCTCATGTTCGGTGGGTGCCCGTTAGGTGAAAGGGAAAGACTGTACCACGAAGCTACAAGGAAAACCATACGAATGTTCCAGAAAAATACTTTGCAATTAAAAAAAATTAATCAAGGAAGGCTTTATGACAACTCACAGGAACAGATTATCCATGACATAGTCGTAGTCTCTC
This sequence comes from Rhipicephalus sanguineus, assembly GCF_013339695.2. Lineage (NCBI taxonomy): Eukaryota > Metazoa > Arthropoda > Arachnida > Ixodida > Ixodidae > Rhipicephalus > Rhipicephalus sanguineus. Next base: position 110,169,381 of record NC_051180.1, read on the forward strand.
CGGCACCGATCAGGCAGGTGACATGCGCTGAACACAATGATGGCTTGATGATCCTCCCCAAAGTAGCCTGAGAAAAACAACGAAACACAGTGCATGTTACAACAAGCGGCCATTGAATGTGGCTGGACTGTGCAAATAAAACATATCAGCACAAGCGTATCCATATGTGCACCTTTGCCATGCAAGCACTAGGGGGGTTCAAACCTCTCCCTCCCAAAAATACAGTCGAACACGGATATATCGAACCCACTATATCGAATTTTCGGCTATATCGAACTCGTAAATTATCCCCTTGAAAATCCTTTGTAAAAGTATGGAAATTCGCACGTTTATATCGAACGGTATTTTTACCCGCCATCGGATATATCGAACACCGCGCAAGCTGGAAGGTGCGCTTCGGCACTCGCTGCGCACCGCGACCTTCGCCCCCTTCGCAACACCGCGCCTCCACCGACACCCGAACGCTCGAAAAACATGAGGGCAATAAGGCTCGGACTGTACTCCTGTTGGGCGCGTTCTCCAACTTGCGGAATGGCTTTATTTTTTCTCTCTCTCTCTCTTTCTCATGCTTTCTCCGCGTTACGGTCGGCTCGGAGAGCACGAACGAAGGAGCCAGCGGCCTCCTCCTTTCGCCTTTTCTCTTTTTTCTTTTTAGAGCAGGAACGAAGGACCCGGCAGCCTCCTCTTTTCGCCTTTTTTTTTTTGTTGTTGTTGTTGCTGTTTTGTGAGTTTTGATCAGCCAACCACAGCTCGCGCCTCTCGTACATCGCTGCTGCCCTTGCAGGTAGCCCGGATAGCCATTGCCGCCATCGCGACTGATCACGAGCGCTTTGTTGGTGGAGTTCACTTCTGTGAGTTGTCACATACCACCGCATTCCTCTTTTGCGTGTGTGCTGGCAAAGGCGCTATGGACTGCTGGAATTCTCGACTTCTCGTGTAGCAATGGCCAGCGTCAAGAAGCGCAAGAACACAGTGGCCAACTACTTCCGGAAGGCAGGCTTCGTGACGGCGGAACTTGCGGAAACCGGTGAAGACGGCGACGAAGAGCGCATAGACGACATGTTTCGCAAGTTGTCGCCCCTCTTCCCGGCTGCCGTTCCACCCGAAGTATCTGCGGACGATTTCGTGGAAGCGGACTGCAATGTTCAGGCTGTTGCGAGCCTCGCTGACGAGGACATTGTAGCTGCGGTCGCAGGGACCCAGGATGCCCAGGCCGACAGCTCAAGTGGCGACGAAGATCGTCCGGAAGGCAGCGGCTACACGCGCGTACTCCGCCCCTGAGGTGGCGGCAGCGTTCGGCTTGATTTGCCATTATTGCGGCGACATGGAGGGAACCGGGCTGTCACACCTCCACCTCGATAAGATCCAGGCCAGCATCTTCAACTTCATTTCGAAGACGAAGAAGCAGGCCAAGATAAGCGATTTTTTTTTTCACGCAAATAAAACATTCTGTTGCATCGTGTGTGCAGAATTAGTTCTCATTCTTGAATGCGCCGATTGTAGGTGATCATCCGCCACTGGTAAGGTCTCGGGGCCTGTATTTTTTTATATCGAATTTTTCATATATCGAACTAATTCGCGATCCCCTTCGAGTTCGATATATCCGTGTTTGACTACATTGTTGACTATTGCATGTGTATATGTATCTACATGCACACATAGAAACACATGCACAAACATACAAGAAATGTGGTCGGACACCCCCCCCCCCCCCCCTCCGAACAAGATTTTTGGCTACGCCCCTGACTATAAGCATCTGCACCTACGAAGGAAGTGCTTTCCTGGCTATTTCACACCCTAGAGGCAGCAGGAACAAATTGTTTCTGCACTCTTAAAGCACACTGCTGGCTCCACTACACTCAAACCTCGATATAACGAACACGGATATAACAAATTATCGGTTATAACGAAGTAAATGAAGAACAGTCTTGTCAGAGACACAGTGTTGTGAATGCGCGTTTATAACAAATTTTCGGATATAACGAAGTTATTTTCGTGTCAGATGTGACTTCGTTATAACGAGGTTATAGTGTATTAGAATGTGACAGATACACAGAACACATCTTCATAGCACGAGGCACATGCATACCTCCATGCGATAGCACCTTCTTGTAGGGCTCAATCACCCTCATGTCAATCTTGCGCTCGACACCGCCCACGTTGCAAGTCTTCCAGCTTCTCTCCTCTGCGTACTCTTCTCGAGCAGACATCTCAGGAATTGAGTCACTCAGGGTCGAGTCATCTCCTGTTCGGGGCAGAAAACATTGGCGCATAAAACAGTGTGTGCACCAAAGGCAGGAAAACAAAAACGAGGTAATGGTACCACGAGAACAGAGAGACGTTAATTAGTGAGGTATTGGATGTTCTCTCAAAATAGAACAAGACAAGAATGATCGCATTGGTGAACCTTCGGCTAGTCTTCCTGTTAAACAAATAGGATATTTTTGTACAGCAATGTAATGAGTGATAAAGCTGTCCCCTTTTGTATGTTATAAAGTATATGCTAAAATAGAGTAACCAACTGCCAGTCATAGCTGTACTTCCACGTCTGTCTCCTCTTGTCTTGTTTTCATACACTGAATGAGTAACAACCTTATACTCGCCCACCCAATACACTAAATGTCCATAAAAAAGTGATATCATACGGTGGAACAACTCTAGACCATAAGCGGAATTTTAATGTCTTTCTCATTATTGTCAATTCCAACACATTTTGATTCGCACACAGACACAAAGACTAATCTATGCAGTGACCTAACTAGTCTAAACACAAACTCCACCTACAGTGCTTTCCAGCTCCATAAAAATTTATCTCTACTTTGACTAAATCATGGAGTTTAACATCCTAAAGCAGCACTGGCATTATCATAGCAAAAGGATTGGGAGTGGCCATGATGACCTCCTCTCCTTTAACATACACATAAATCGATGTACACGAAGTTCTACATTTGATCTCATTAAATGCAGTAGCTGTGGCTGGGAGTTAAGACCTCATGCTAAGTTAAGGCCTATCTCTATACAGCCTGCCAGACCCTCTATGTTTTCTCTCAATCCACACAAGCTGCACTCACTTCCCAGTACAGAGTCACCCAGTTCATCAGGAGTCTCGATGTCTGGCGTTGCCAGGTCGTCCGCAGGTGAGAAGACATCTCCATCACTCTTGTTGCTCATAGACGAGAGGCTCTTCTGGTCATCGTCAAGACCAATCTGGGCACGAAGGATGTCTGGGTTCACTTTAATCTTGCGCCTGCTCCTGTTAGCACCACTCAGGCTTGAGGGCCTCTCTGCAAGGGCGAACGATGTACACTGTTGTGAAGCGAGGCACAATGGTAGAGAAGGCACGCCACAATGTGCAGTTCAGAAAAACTGTGAAAAGGACAAGAAACTAAACAAAGAGGGGGAACAGCGACAGTAAGCAAGGTCATAGAATAAATGACATTTTTTTACAAGATTATGTTGTGCATATATTACAGATCCTCTGCTTTTGTTGCAATTTTTGTACGAAGGTCACACTTTTTTTGCTTACATCTTTCAATGAATAATTGGCATCTCAGCTTCCCTGATCTCTCCAGAACAGAAATAAACCACCACCACTGTATGCTTACTTCACCGTATGAGGAGTGAGTAGCTACAGATACATAGACTAGTAAATTACTGGGTTTATGAAATTAAGAGATCAGGACAAATCAGGCATACTGACGCATTTCATTGAATGATGTAAACGGGCAAATGCAACCACGCTGAACAATGTAAATGGAAACAAAGCAGCAAGCATGATTTTTTAACTAAAGGTTAGAATAAAATGTAAGTCACTGTAGAACACATAAACACCATTACCTTGATCACCAATTGTTGCAGTTAGGTCTACTCCGTATGAAATCTAACAATGTACCCAGAGCCAGAAATGAACTCAAGGGATTGCAGCAGCAAGGACCTCAACAAACACATATCCTTGGGAAGCATGCACAGCACCCAAAAGCAGCACATAAGCGGTAAACACCAGCCTCTATTTCAGGACGACCGGACGCTGCAAACTGGACAGCTGCACACAAACTAGTGGGAGTGGAGAAAAAGTAAGGGTGTTAGTAGCTGCATGGCAAAGAAAAGCGTGTTAGTGACGACTGACGTAAAACAGTGACCCACAAACCTGCTGGGGCACTGTAGTCATCTTCCTGCTGCATTTCTTCAGAAACAAGCTCGGGTGGAGAGTCCAGAGCAGTTACAGCAGCAACGCTGCCGTTCAAGGGTTGTTCTGGAAGGGCCATGACCGGCAGTTCTGGATCTGAGCGGGCAGGGTTCACCTTGACTTCTTCCTCCTCCCGAGAGAGGTCAGCCGGCAGTGACGACAAACTACGAGACGAGTCGGTCACGAATCTGTTTGTGTTTCCAGTACCGGGAAGCATATCTAGCTTTTTCAGGACGGACTCCTCAACGTCTATCCTCTTCAAGGAGTGGAAGATCTCGGCCACCGGAACGTCGTGGGTGTCGCCACCCCCGCGGTGAGATAGACTCTTCTTTTCGAGGCTCGCCGTCTTGTTGCCGTTGCTGCGGAGGCTAAAGCTACTGTCCTCCTCGTAAGCAACAACTACAATGTCCCTCGAGTCGTCCGCAAACGGCTCTAAGTTTGGCACTATCACTTTCTTCTCCCGACTATGACAACCGCTGCCGTTCCTCAGGCTCCCTCCCGCCATTTCCACAACGGCCTCTAAGATGTTGTCGTCTATGAAGCTGGAGTACGACACATAGTTGTTGACGATCTCGTCCACTTCTTTTGGGGTCAGTAGGTCCTGTAGCCGGCCGCTCAGAACGTAGCCATCTTTGATTTTCGCCTCGTCGAAGCAACTCCTAATCTTGGCGACAAGGTCTTCGTCCGGCAATTCCCCGGAAGCCTTCTCCTCGAAAAGAAAAGAGTTGCCGTTCTCCAAGGGAGGAGGCAGGTTGTGTAGATTAATGCGGGCCACGTCGTCTGAATACTGCTCGGCTGCAGGGTCTAGCGAAGTCTTGCTCGCGTTGGGCGTCGAGTGTCTGACCAGGGCATAGGAGTCGTCGTCGTGCGACGAAAAACCTAAGCTCGGTATTGACACAGGCTCAGCTTCGTTGTCGGCCTCAAACTCGGGACTGGATGAGCAACTTGCGAGGGGAGCCGACACGGGTGACTTTTCTAAATTCGGAACGGCCAGTCTCCCACTCAGGAGGCTGTCCTCGTAGTATTCTTCCAGCTCCGAAGCCAGGCTCAAAGGCTGGCTCAACTCAAGGTTGCTTACATGGGCTGGTGTTGGGGAACAGGAAGATGCTGTGTCATCACAAAGCATTTAGGAAGATTATTCGCAATACTGGTGCAATAACAAACATCATGCACTGCAATAACCTGATTACTCAAAACACAAGTGTTGTCAATCATTCCGAACATAACATTTTATCTCAAGAGATACAAACAAATACACGTCATAGATAGAACGAAGTAATATACTCAACTATGTTAAATACAGTTGCTCCGTCAAAATACCGATGCTGTGGACACTAATTTTGTTTTATATTCATCTCTGAAAACATGTGATACCATAACGTGAACTGTAGCTTTCATTAACCCAAGTTGTGAAATATGAATACAAATATAGTTTTCTACAACACATATTGAAAATTTCTGGATCCATGCGATTGAGGTACAGCTCTGACAGCTTGACATGGGCGACAACAGTAATATACAAAATAAATTGTGAATACCTCTTCGAGCTTCAGAAATTGACGTGTGGTCTCCTCTAGACAAAACTTCATCATCTGTTTCATCTTCACCACAGGTGGAACCCTAGATAAAAAAAATTAATTAGCAAAAGCGTATTGAAATAATGTCAGGTGTTCGCTAAAAATATGGATAATTTCCATGACAAATGCAAAAGATTCATTGTTGAAAATTTATACTGCCATTATGATTCGGTGACTACCTGGTTTATCAGAATTATACTTAATTTTTATTGAAGACCAAATAATAGCGATATTAAAACAACTAATATCTTCAGTTGCCAGTATGCATCCAACACTCGTCATATATGTATAGATATTTCTTTTACATTCAGGACCTCTCCCAATTATAGTGGTGTGAATTACAGACGAAAAAGGTGGACTGTACTTTGTGAGAGAGAGCTCACAGCTGTATTGACACACTATAAAATTTTTTTACCCATGTTAAACCATCCCGGTCCGGAACTTAAAATTCCAACAAAATCTGAACTTTTGCCGAAATGTCACCAGTTCATTTACACTGTGCACAGTAACTGGATGAAATTCTGTGCATTCTGAGGTTCTGGGAATAATTCACCCAAACTAATTTGAACAGTCTCATTTAAAACCAATCACCCGAATAAAAAAACAAAAAAACTTCGAAGTAAATAAAATAATTTTGGGGGATCAAAGAGGGGACAGTGCTCACAGTTTTCCTCTGCGCAGACCTCAGGTGTGGGCTGTCAGGGAAGTCCACCGTCTGGGCTCGGTAGAGGAAGGCGGCTTGACTAGGTACATCGGCCTCAACCGCTGCACTGAAGCTTTCATCGTTCACCTTTTCTGTGCCTCTGCAAGAAACCCTGCTGATTGTCAGCTGCTTAACCAAGACATTTGCACGATGCATTACAACCTGTGAATGACTCAAGTAAGAAGGCAGCATTAAAGGGGCCCTGCAACACTTTTACAAGTACACTCAAACCTCATTATAACGAAGTTACATCTTACAAGAATATAATTTCGTTATATCCGAAAATTCGTTATAAAAGTATATTCCTAACACTGTATGTATTGCAAGACTATCTTTCACTTACTTCGTTATAACCGATATTTCATTATATCCGCGTTCGTTATAACGAGGTTTGAGTGTAATTGTCGAGTGGCTTCCTTAAAAGAGTTTATTGCCTCACGAATCAACTGTCAGAAAGCTTTTTAGAATCCGTCAAGTACAAGCGGAGTTACAGGGATTTGTCGCACGCTTCTCCTTTTGTACCGGCGAGCGTGCTGAAAGTTACACAGGCGGCGCGGGTGACAAGAGGGCAAGAAGCTACGTCCGTTCTCCAGTGCGCATTCTGACCTTGAGCAATTTCTTTACTTTTTCTTTGAACGCGCGGCTTACTTCCAGTGTGATCGCGGGAATGCTGGTGTAATTATATACCGTGTGTAATTCTAGTACTATAGAGTGCAGCGCGGGCACGTCACGACATCTCGTGGTGGCCACGGTACACAACTATGCAGCTCACGATGCTCAAGTGAGCCAATGGCCGTGGATTTTGCATTTATGATGTGGTCATTTTTGATTATAGTATCATTTGTTGAAAGAAGAGTGAGCAATTTCTAGATAACTGAAAATTAACTGAATTCCAGGCCTCGTGCTACGCTGTAATGTTTGGCTAACATGTTCTCGGAAGCCTCGACTATCGAATGGCGGCTTTTTCTGACCATGCTCAAGAAGTGTTACAGGGCTCCTTAACATGGTTTCTTAACTTTCACTTCTTAAATTCTTATTTCTTAGCACTTCACTTACTTCTCCACATTTACTTTTAGCAGACATTTGGGTTGACTCAACTGAAACATTATACTATACCCTTAAAAAGGCATTGAATGGAAACACCAAAACCTTGTTAAGAATGCAAACAAACTTTTCCAACGCATCGTGCTATGTTATAGTTTAACGTCAGCTGCAAATACGCATAGCAAGTACTGCACACACTGCTTGAAAGCAAATTCAGTGTTAAAAGACACCAAGCTTGCTCAGCTTTGCATTACAAGTGACATAAAAACCACCACACAAATGACAACTGCGATGTCACGGATAACCTTATATTTTTTTCTTTATTACTATGGTTGCCAGGTTGAGAACTTACGTTACGTCAGCTACGTTGCCATAATCTATGACATTACAGTGAGCAGAGAAGAACAATTACAAAGTGGCACAATTACCTAAACTGAAGGCTTTCATTAATTTTAGTGCAAGCTAACAAGCCACGCCTGCAAATACGAATTTAAATGTAGAACTGTACATTACATAACCTCAATGCAGCATCAGTAAACAGCAAACAACATCTGCAAGCAGTTGCCTATGAGCATAAGCTAAACATAATCTAGCAGGAGGCTCAGGTTAATGATTCAAGAACCACCACACCGCGTTATTCGAGGAGAAATAAATCAATCTTGCTTCAGGCGTACTGGTTAAATTTTTGTCTGGTGGTAGCAACAGGAATGAAGAGAACAAAAGGAAACATTTTTAAAGCAAGCTAACAAGAAATGGACAGACAGGAATGACATTATTACCCATCTTTTGCAGTTTCAGACATGCTATTTGAAGAATCGGAAGGCGAGAAAGGGGGGTCCCGTAATGCCGTGTCCTCAGGACTGCTCGCACTGAAATGACATTAAAGAATAGCGAACAAACAGGTTCACTACACAAGACTTGTACCCTGAATAAATAGGCAAGAGCTAGAGCTGGTGTATTTCTTCTTGCTCTGTAAAACGTGGATGGCGATTCCTAGATATAACCACCGTTTCATAACATTTTCTCTTTGATCCACAACAGTTTTGCTATCAACAGGCGCTACGACACAACTTAAGCTATGCAAATTGCCGAGGATTTCGAAAAATATTCTTACCTAAAATTTGCACGATCCATAAAGAACAACAATCATAGCACCATAGGGAAGCTAGAAGATCCACAATTCCAGTGCTTACTTTCAACTAAAAAAAAGAAGTTGCGGATTTTTTTTTAGACCCATTTAAATGTCCAAAGGTTGGCTGTTATTTCTTCGCATGCGCACGGGGCTTTTAATCCTTGTGGCAACTGATGGCTACTGGTCTTCACGTAAGTAATATAAGTGCTGCCACCATGTTCCCAGCTTAGAATATCACCTCAAAATTTAAAAAAAACTGCTGTCTTATTATCATCAATGTCAAACACTTGATCTTATGATTAAGTAGCAACTTTATTCCTCAGTCTGTATTCTAAATAGACTAATCCTAAATCTCTTTCCAGACTTAGCAAAACGCTTTCTCGGGCTAGTTGGTTCTTGATTTCCGACGAAAAAATTGTAGCGCACAGCAACACAAGGGCAGACAAGGAAAACGGGACCGATACTCACCTGTCCCGTGTTCCTTGTCTGTCCTTGTGTTGCTTTGCGCTAAGATCTTTTTTCAGAAGTCATCCCGGACACCTTCAGTATGAAAAGCTTTGGCTATCTCGACAGTAACCTTCAAGCGCCCAGGTATCAGCACAATGTGAAAAATGTTGATGCTAAAAAGACAGGGCATGCAAACACGGACACAAGAAGGAAGTCAAGACACCACAAATGCTACAACTTCCCTCTTGTTTCTGTGTTTGCATGGCCTGTCTTTTTAATATGAATACCTACCATCTAGCTCAGCTCATCAATAATATTGTTGGCATTATGAACTTATGGCACAGTTTCCTGCAGCATTAAAAGTTAATTAAATGAACATTAGTTTGCTTATTCATCAGTTTCCTTTTAATTCCGCTTTTTATTTCGATAGCACCCAGCCTCTTCAATGAAAGTGTTAAGCAAACCTGTGTCACCACTCATATTGTGAACAGCCTAAGAAGGTTCTTGGATATTAGCTGTTTGTGGTGGGTCATCCACAACACGCCACATCATTATCAACCACAACACAGCATGAAGTACCAGCACATGTAGCACAACACTTTTATTTCATGAATTTTCGAACTTGTAAGCGATGCGGCACTGGGCCATGCTTACTACTTCGTGGTACGAGTACATGTTCTGGAATAACAAGGTAAAATTCACTGCGCACCTACACACAAGAAACCACACTAAAGCTCATGTTTCAGACACACAATCAATGAGGAACTAACAACAGTTTACCATGCTGCCACCTACCAGTGGTCAGCAACGATTAAAAGAAAATGGGAGTTACGAGATCAACCAACAACGAAAGCTCCTAACAGTGAATAAATACTATACACACCGCACGAAGCCTCTCGACTTCGAAGCCATAATCTGTGCTTCACTGTACTTGCGGCAGTATCCACTTACTGCAGTGCCTTTTATTGAATTTTATAACAACTGCATAGCAGGCTGCCTGGTCACACACTCAGAGTCATTGGCCGTGCCATTTAAACCTCGTCTTCACTTGGTCATCCAGACAACGATATAAGATACAGACTTCTATTACCTTGACTACATGAATGGCAGTGCTGCTCAATACTGAAATGATCACACTTCATTCACCATCTGCTATTTTATATCTATTAGAAGGCACAATAATTAAAGGGTGCCTCTAACAACCACTTATTGTAGAGATTGACCAAGAAGCAATCTGCAAACATTCAACAGGGCAGTAGTGTCCTTTAACCTCCTATTGGTGCAGATGAGGAACTTTTCTTGAGTGAATCTGTGAAACTGCTGCATCAGTAGGGTAGACAAAAATATTGGGGGGAAAGGGGGGGGGGGGTTCAACCATACTTTATTTATGTCTGCGTGTACATTTGTATGTATTTGTGTACATATACACATACAAAATTGAAACATTTCAGGGGTGGTGTGAACCCCCCCCCCCCTGGCTACGCCACTGTGATGCATGTTTGTTGATCTTGGAGCTAACACTGAACACTGTAATTAGGCATTAATGTTAATACCACAACACTATGCAAGCTCCCATATGAAAGGGAACCCCCCAAATTTTCATTCAAGAGGCCACGGTGTCTTGGAAACTAAGCAGAACATATAAGCTTTTCATGAGAGTGAACGTACAATAGGAGAGCTACATCGTAGATATTTAAATGTCAGGTTCAAATGCAATTCACAAGTATAAGCGCTGCTTCAAAACACTCTTCGCATATGTCTGCAGATAACAGTGCACTGTGTCATGTAATATCAAGTGATATCCGAATGAGAAGCCACATAATGAATATTGCAGATGTAGCTCACACATTGTGAAACCACAGTTGTTACACTTCTTACGTTGTTGGAGCGCAAGGTTGATTGTTCACACTGAGGGTTCCATTTGTCTGGGGGCAATGCTCATTCATCTTGGGCAGGATGTTATCATCTGTGTAAAAGCAATGAGATAACAAGAATGCAGTCTATAGCAGCAAACTTTAAAAAATTAATGAATTGCTTACTTTCAAATTGATCAGATTTTCATGAAATGCTCCTCAATGATGTATTTCCCTCACTAGTTAGTGAAAGTGCATGTTGTCCAATGGTAATAGCACCCCAGGGTAATCATGTTTACGTTTACTGCGCCATCTTGTGGCCATATGAAAGGCATACCAAATGTTTTCTTATGTACAATGGCAATAAAAGAGGCAAAAATGAGAGACAAAAGAAAAGCGTACAACAATGCACAATTTCACTGCCATTTAGTGGCCAGGTTGTACTTATCATGTCCAAGTAGTCATTTTATGACATCTGTGGTAACCACACAACATGTACACTCATTATGATCTTAAAGGGCCACTAAACCACCAACAGACGCTCGCCTGCTCCTCTCCGTGCCTTTGCTCTGTCGACAACAGCCGCCGTGACGTCACCTGTATGATTAGGTGACGTCCCGAGCAGAAGGCGCTGTCAGTGGGCGAACAAGAGCCTGTTTTCTGCTAGCAGATGCGCGCGCTTCTTGCGTTTCCATCTCGGACGCTGAGGAAGGGCACTCGGAGAGGTGGATAGATGAGCCGACGAACGCAGCCTAGCGAAGGAAAGAGCGAAACGAGAAAGCGCGTGCAACTCCGCCAGCGTTCGCTGTAGTCTCGTGCACAACTGCAACGCCACAACTAAATTTTGACCTCTGGGTGGTTTAGGGGCCCTTTAGCGAGTGCTCATCAATGCTTTCATGCAGTTATTCAGCTTTTCATAATCAGCCTATATTATTTAATGTTTTATTATTCAGAAAAAAAGCTTTCTCTATCACCTCATTTCATTGTAGAGTGAAAATTTTCACAACAGTATGGTATTTAAAGGCCAACTGCAACGAAATTTGACTTGGACAGAATTCGCTCGGAATGCGTTGTATATGTTGGGTAAGTAATGATAATCACAGTGAAAAATCTTGCAGTCGCGTATTTCATTTATAATTGGTGCTCGAATTGTCAGCTAGCAGACGACGCGGAGCCCTAGCGGTGTGCCCGGGCAAATCGGACAGAAACGGAAATGACGTAAATCACAGCCCACGGCCGACGTGAGCAGAACTCTCTGCAGCCGCATCCCTTAATTTTCTGCGTCGCGCCCCTCTACGAGCGGCTAATTCAGAAAAGTTAACCATATTGCAGGACGAAATGCAGGGTCGTAGGCTGCTGGAACACGTATGTTACGGACAGGACTAGCTTTCACGCTTTTCCGAAACACGTAAAGCTCCAATAGCTGCGGGTTATCGCAGTGAGGTCAAAGGAATGGGAGCTATCGAAGAGCGTGGTACTTTACGCGGCGCACTTCAAAGACGACGACTTTATGTACGACCGGTCTCTTTTCGCCCAAATACTGTTGAAACTGAAAAGAATGTTGAATCCTGACGAAGTGTCTTCAATATTCAGCCACTGCAAACCCTACAGCGGGAAGCTCCGACCAGTGTATGGAGAAGCACCGCCGACAAGAGGTATTTGTATTAGACAGCTTTAGTATAGCCTAAGATGCGTGTGTCAGCGTGTTTCGCACGCTAAAATATAGCGTAATGCTATTCTAAAGACACTAGAATAACGTAAAGCCGGCAAAACGACGCCCCGCGAAGCGCTAGACTAGCTGCGCCATCTATGCGCGAGTAATGAAAGCTCCAAAAGCTGATCGGCTCGCTTTTAGTTGCTGGTAGTCAAAGCAGCAAAGTTCGACAAAAATGTAGTCGTGCTCGGTTCAAAGAAATTCAAACACGCAAACGTATTTTAAGAAAACAAATTGAGCTATGTTAGGTTTAATGTGTTAGGTTTTGGGTGCAGTCAGACAAGTGTTTACAGAAATGCAGGGACGCTTTCGGTAGAAAAGGGGGTGTGCCAAACCCAGCGTCGATGTTGAAAACAACGCTGTCTTACCGTCCGTAGTCTATCAACGAAGCGAGAATACCCAATGTGTAAACCACCAGCATCATTTATTGTGAACCATGCAGTGAGTTCTCTAAGACAGCAGGGCGAGACGATTGGTGCGAAGCGGGCAGCCGCTGCTTGGAAAAGAGCTTTATCGCATGTATCCGTGTTTCCTTCACGTTGGATGTTTACATACTTTGTTTTTTTCGTTACCATCTAAAAAGAAAACTCTGTGGCGCGGCTGCGAAGCGAATACTTCGGAGCGCAGAGCAGACGATTCGCCTGCATAGGTCGGTCAGTCGGGCTGTAGTCTGCGTCACTTCCGGTCAGCTGTAATGGCGTCGTTTTTCTAGTTTCGGTATCAAAAATTGCGTTGCTGGCGGGTTTTTTTCCGAGGTAACCACTTGCATTTCGAAGCTGAAATTTGGCAGGTAGCATTATCTCCAGCTAGACTGCCTATAAATCGGCTTTTTGAGGTGTGCGAAATTTCGTTGCAGTTGGCCTTTAAGTAGGAGCCTCACCTCTGACAATAGCTGAGAGTACAACAGCTAGGTTGCCTTCTATTTCTTGGTCTCTGTGTGTATGCACAATGTGCCTGTATTGCAATTGATTGTAAAATACTGGCCTGCACGCTTAGACAGGTAAGACATTCTTGTACCCAGCAGCATTTGACATTTGTCTAAAGGAATGACAGTGTGCTATAACAACAAACAGTATTGTCAGCTGCAGTTTCAGTGAGCTTTTCACTCCATACCAGGCAGAAGTACCATTATTGCAAGATGCACAACACTCACAAAATTATTTTCCATTCCCAGTCACACCAATTGCCCGTGGAAAATAACCCTCACAGTGTTACTGTAATGCTGTCTGGTACTTCTTGGTCCTGCCAGCATAAGTGCCAGTGAACACAAGTTAATATTAGAGCTGTGCGAATAGCAAAATTTTGGGTGCGAAGCGAATTCGAATATTTTTGGAATATTTCTAGAATATTTTTCGAATACTTCGAAGCAAAATTGCAGAAAAAAAGTTAGAGAGGATTCCTAAGCATATTCTTATGAGATAGCAACATGAAACTGTTTCTTTTCGCTAGGTTGATGAGACACTGGTGGGGTGGTGTTGCATAGTTGCCTTATCAAGAATTAGGCAATGTAGAGGCCAAATTCTTATTATGTACATGATTTGGTACCACCAAAGTGCCACCAAATCGGCCTCGTAGACGTCGATATATAAGAACATCTGAAATTTTGGATGCTAAAAAGCTTCGGCTTCCAATTTTTCGGACTTTCTGCCCAAATTTCAGGTCCAAAACAGCATTAATTGAGCCCCCACCTCTGCCACATCTTTCATCTCCATGTTGGAACCAGCATTTTCTTAAGTTAGTACATTTGCGACCGTAGCAGAGCTTGAAAGGCAGCTTTGCCGCAATACCGGGTTGTAATGAGGTGAAGCATATTGAAAAGCTAGTGACCACTTCCAATCGGACGTTGACTGTCTCTTGGCAAAGTTCGACCGTAACGGAGCTTGAAAGGCAGCTTTGCCGCAATACCGGGGTGTGATGAGGTGAAGCATATTGAAAATCTAGGGACCACTTCCAACTGTACGTTGACTGCGTCTTGGCAAAGTTCGACCGTAACGGAGCTTGAAAGGCAGCTTTGCCGCAATACCGGGGTGTGATGAGGTGAAGCATATTGAAAATCTAGGGACCACTTCGAACTGGACGTTGACTGCGTCTTGGCAAAGTTCGACCGTAACGGAGCTTGAAAGGCAGCTTTGCCGCAATATGAGGGTGTAATGAGGTGAAGCATATTGAAAATCTGAAGGGGTCACTTTCAATCGGACGTTGAATGTATTTGTTTTTGGGAAGTTCGAATAGTAAAATTCCAGTGCGAATCGAATCGAATAGCAAACACTATTAGAAAAATATTCGAAATTTCGAATATTCGCACACCCCTAGTTAATATACTTTGTAAATGTTTGGCCACCTAACCTAGTAATATCACATATGAGTAACTAACAGCACAGTATTTCTGTTACCTATAGCATTAACCCCTGCTGCTGCTTAGCCATACAGCAGTACATGCCTATACCTCAATCTCACTCTGTGCTCCTAAAGTAATTGGGCAGCTAGGTGCAGCACCAATGAGAAAAAATAATGTCTGTCTTATGACAGATTTGAACAGCTTGCTGCAGCATGCAGTTATTCCCAATTCCTCTGTTTGGTCAGATCATGTGTCTGTCCTTGATACAAGACTGTGTGCGTATTTTTGTTTTTCTTCAGGTACAGAATTTGAAGAAGGGTAGCACAAGAGTCACCGATGAAGAAGATGCTGCACACTCATGCAGATGTTCGCAATATAGATTGCATCAAGACTGCAAACAAGCTGTCATATTCTGAATACTAGCAGAAAAGTAAACCCTACAGGAAAGTTTGGCCATCAAGTCAAAGGCAGACCCCCCCCCCCTTTTTTTTGGAAAATTCGTTAAAAACAGAGTGGAGGCATTTTTTTTACTCACTCCAACATGCACGTGCAGCAATTATTTTTGTGCAGGATGAGAGACACGGGCACTCTACTTTCTCGTCTCTTGTCAACATTGACTAGTATCATTCTGCTAGGTTTTTACTCAAATATAACTCCATTTTTTATCGGAAAAATGTACTTAGAAGTGCGAGGTTCATGTTTCCAGTATGAAACCAAAACTACAATACTAGTAACAAGATATTGTCACTAGCAACAGAATTTCTAGAATCTTATCTAGAGATTGCGGCAGCTGTGGGACAAATGGTAGTTTGGCCCTGCTTGTGAAGTTCCTTGAGTTCAGCAATGTGTTCAAGAAATGCAGTGAGCAAAATGCCACAGACAGATCTGAAGAGTGGATGCTCTGGGTTGTTGACAGAGGTAAACCAGCCTTCAAACAGCAATAATAAAGCATGCCCAATCCAGGAGAGTATTTGCTCTTCAACAGGTCGGGTTCATTCAATCTTAAAAGAAACGTCACATATCACATCACTAGTAGAGCAGCACGTAGCTATTAACCCTGGCTGTGGCATTAATGATGATGGAAAAATAACGAGAACTGAAAAAGAGCATGGCGTATGTTACCGGCCCTCCCCAGTGACACAGGCCAACCAATGACAACTGCAAAATAGCGATACTTATATAACACCAGAACCTTGCCTTTCAATCAAATCGTAAGGCAGTGGTAAGATTTCATAAGTGACGTTTCTGCTCACGTCACATGACCCCAAGCCGTTGAGGAGCAAATACTCTCCCACCCACTGCAGCTAGTGTGCAAGAAGCTTGAAGTACAATAAAATTGCCATTATACTATCTCTTTTTATCATGAAAAACTGGTGAATGAACAAACAAAACTATTGCATTTATAATTTTGTGAATTATGAAAATTCGGTGCAGATTAGCAAGAGGGTGTATAAGAGTTAGGCACCTGCATTAAACTCTGCAATCAAATGTGCTACTTTGCTCTTTCTATATTTTATATTAAAGCCCATATTACTAACTTCCTGCGTTGAGGGCAAGTGCCACTCTGACGTGCACTTTCAAAGTGTGTACACTAATGCAAGCAAATGAGGCTGTGCAAAGCAAATAAAAACATGACATCTAAGAGGTTCATTTCTACTTTATTTTGCATGAAATGTTGATGCTCAGTGTGTCAGTATGGTTCCCTGAAACATAAGATATACAGTGCTCATTCGACTAGCATCTTCTATGCTTTTTATAAATGCCTCTTTGTCTCTTAACACTGACATTACTTTTGCCAACATTTCTTTCTCTTGTTTTTGAAACTGCACCATATCACGTTCGTGCTATCCAAACTGCAACCATGATGCTTACGTCCCAGCTTTATCACAAATTGTTCGGATGGAAGAACTGCCTCGACGCCTGTTACCGATCTTGCAGTTAACATAAGCCCTGAAAAAAGTCATGCATTTCCTAGACCATAAAACACGATGTGGTCATGCTCAATGGAGTGAACTTTGTTCTAAAGCCAATTCTAACCCCCGTACGACATAATTTTTGCGAATAGCTTCGCAGCTGAATAGCGTTACCAACTACTGCCGGTGAAACCTTTATCAAAGCCGTTTGTCTGCCTTGTGGAACAGTACACAAAGAACTGAATGGACGGTGCTGTGGGAGCCAAACGGAGAAGAGACTTGACAGTAATGGTCTTGGAAATCGTGGAGATGACACTGTGAAACAGAGGAAGACATTTTCTTTTGTCCTTGTTTGACGTAAAGAAAACACAGGGGTTCAACTGTCACATGCAAGTTGCCAGTTTGTTAGATAAAAGAAAAGAACATCAACCAGCCATGCATGTAGTACAACTCACATGCTCAGTGCCACTAGTCTCTCATTGGCATGCTGTGCTTGTTGACGAAAGGCACTGTCACGAGTTGGGAATTGTGCACAGGTGCACAGGTAGGCAGACAAAACACCACAAAATTTGGAAACGGGAACTCTCAACTGGGTAAATCTACGCCTATCAAGAGGCAGCTTTAGCTACTGAACTAGAGTCGAAATGTGAAGGAACGTAGAAATTCTTTTTATCAGCAACCACTGCCCGATTTCAACAATATTTGGTGAAATTAAGAGAATAAATTCAAAAATAGTTAGTATAAGAATCAGACTGTTTTCACTTAGGCTATCATTAAAAAAAACAGTCTGAAATTGAGGAATGTGAAAAAGAAGCTCATCCACATGACTTTCAACTCTGCTGCTCAGAAATAACGGCATCCAAGTTTTCTGACTTTCACCTAATGATACATCAAAGAACGAGCAAAATTAAAGCCTGCTGAGATATATGAATCAGCCTAATTTGTGCGATTTTTACAAAAACCTTCGTAAACATTGTAGTATTATCTCTTGAGATGTAAATTCGTAAATTCATACAGGAAGTTTGTCCACCTTAGATGCTCTAGTAGAAATAGCTTATGGAACTGCGGTACTGGTCTTTTGCCAGGAGCTAGGGATTTGTGGATTTCGTGCATCAATTTTCTTAACTTGCCAATTTATAGCAATGTTCATAAAAATTTCAAGCCCTAAACAAACATCCTGCTTCCTAGCATCACCGGAAGTTAGTTTAATCATACAAATGCAAAGTTTTTTGTTTTATTGCTGCACATCAGTTGAGTGGTTGTCTGATAAAAGTATTTCTGCATTTTGCATGTACACGAGCAGGAAAATCAATGTTTGCGCAAAACTAAAGCTTCTTAATTAAGCACAGAGTTGGTACACGAATGTGTAAGTTGACACAAAACATACCTACATAGCTGCCAGCCAAATATGCTCGCTTATTTCTGTGATAACAGCATCCTTCAGGCACCCTTTTTCAAACCACAAGAGGCATATAAGGCAGTAGTTGCACTGATCTTTTGTGGACAGAGCTTGGGATTTATTCTCATGTTTACGCAGGGTGCAGATGGATGCATCCTGTGTGTGTGTGTGGAGGTGGGCGTTTCGCAGATTTGTTAGAAACGTGCCACTTAGTAACAAACAACATACAGCAAATGGGCAGAAGGCGAAACACACTGACATCACCAGCGAGCATACTGCTGCTCACAGTATAAACATTTCACATAGTAACACTTGCACAAGACACTACGTGCTACATATAAACAATCTTACTCTATACCTGTCCTGCTGAATTACTACTACAGTCAAATCCCGCTACAACGAACTTTTTCACGCAAATTGACGGGACGCGTGAAAAAGTTCGTTGTCTCGGAATTTCGTTGCAGCAAAATTTCATCTATAGACCACAAAAGTTAGGAAGATCTGATCTGATGATCATACTTGTCCTTTGGTCCGGGCAAGCGCATGCATTGTCCTTTGCATTTAACTCTCGCTAACTCTGACGTACTTGGCCGCACACCAAGTGAATGTATTTTACAGCGAAAGCTGTTATGAGATCATTTCACCGGCCGTTTTTGGCGCCGTAGTTGTCCGCCGCCGCCGCCGCCAGTGTCCGTAACCAGTATCGCTCGAAATAAGAAAAAAAAACGAAATAAGAAAAAAACTCCAGGATGGAACGAGGTTCGAACCTGGGCCCTTTGCGTGGGAGCCCAGTATTCAACCTCTGAGCCATGCCGGTGCTTGAAACTGCTTTGCAAAAAGGTCCTATACAGGCTTCATGTCGGAAAGGAACCACATTAGCATATGCAATATAGCGTGGTAGAAGAGTAAAATAAGCACCAAGCGTCGCACAACGCGAATTCTGTAACCAGGCGTCACACAATGCGAATTGCGCAACGAGTAGGTTGTTGAATGCTTCCAACCCATTACAAAGGACTCTGCCATAATTCTTCATCGCCATCAGGCACAGCATCAACAAAGTGCGCATAATGCCTTACATGCGTTTAGCAGGTACCAACGCTCTCCGTAGAATGACGAAAAATGGCACAATGCCTGCTGCCCTACTTCTCAAATATTACAATGATTTATAGCGCAGTGGGTTCCTCAGAAGTGTACTTGTATTGGTTGCCAAGGAAGCCCATAAGCGCATGATCCACTTCCTCGGGGTCTCAGTAAAATTACACTGATTTATAGCGTAGTGGGTTCCTCGCAAGTGCACTTGTATTGGTTGCCAAGGAAGCCCGTAAGCGCATGATCCATTTCCTCGGGGTCTCAGTAAAGTTCTTCGCCCCCCCCCCCCCCCCCCCCCCCGTCTCTCTCCCACGTCAACGTATGTTATACAGCATGACGGGAGAGGGAAATAGTGACCGGGCGTCACCCAATGCAAATTACATAACTGGTGGGCCGTTTAAAGATTCCAACCCATTACAAAGGGCTGAGCCATAATTCTTCATCGTCATCAGTTGTCGCGTCAACAAAGTGCACATGATGCCTTACTGACGTGTAGCTGGTGCCTCGCTTCTCCGCAGAATGACCAATAATGGCTTAGTAGGTGCTTCCCAACTTCACAAAAATTGTGATTTATGGCGTAGTGGGTACCTTTCTAGTGTACTTGTTTTGTAGCCCAAAGAGAGCTTAAGGGGAGACGCTCCTCGAAACAACTTTCTTTTTATTTTTTGCAATAGAGACTTGAAAATTCTGTTATATGTATAGTTTTTCATGCAGATTTCAAATATGTCATTACTTTCCATGTAGCTGCTACAGTTGCTGAGTTATGTCATACACAATGGCAAAATGTTACACTTTTTGCGGGAACTCTTTTATGTACTAAACTTTCAGTAAAATCATTGGGTTGAATCTTATTAGACTCTTTGTAGACTGTAGAGTGCCAATATCTATCCAGATATTCCACAGAGATAATGGAACTAATAAAAAAAAAATTGTACTCTGTAACTGATTATTTTCAGTCTCCTTTGAAACAGTAACCGAATATTTTCACAAGTAATGCTGATAGATATTGCAATTTCAAGTAGATATTTGCATTCTACATGTCTTGAAGAATATGTGTGCCAAGTTTCGTTACTATACATTAAATATAAGTTTATAAAAGGCTGCCCGCAAAACGTGAAATTGTCGAAAAAAATGAATATGAGAAAAACAAGTTTGAAAGTTTGAAACGTTGGCATTTATCAGAAAAAACACTATTTACATCAAATTGGGCCAGAATCCGCCTCCACGTGTGCGTGGACGAAAGTGTAGACTCGGGGCAATCGGAATTTTCACAACACAGTTCGAGGAATGCCGAAAGTCTGCGCTTTCCAGCCGCCTCTCGGACGCCGAGCTTCCGTTCGCGGCAAGGGTGGCATGCCGAACCCGCCACAAGTGCCGTGAGCGCGCCGATTTCGCAAAGCATCGTGTTGACAGTAGGAGCACCTACAAGTCTAGGCTCACTCTCAAGGAATCCAATCTTCTTTTGGGATGCACTGATAAATTCCACCGCAGCGTCAATTTCACAACCACTGTCGCGGGGTTCGGTGTCGGCGTTAGGCCTATCCGATATCGGAGCGTCGGGGGCATCGTCCATCGCTGTCGCTTTGGGAAGCGTCCGACGCCGTTTCCCTCGATACTTGTGGCGAGTCCTGAACTTTCGAACATCAGAACTGCGCTTTTTAGGGCTTGCCATGGCACGAAAATACAGAAGAAACGCAGAACAACTCGGTCGCGGCGTCTGAGGCTTCGTTCTTTTGCCGGGGAGATGGGAGGGAGGAGAGGGTGGAGCGCGCCGCCGTCCAATGGCGGCCTCGTGCTGCGTGCCGCGAAATTCAAAACGCTCGACGTACGCGTTGTTTTTCTCGTTTTTTCTTTATTTTGCGTGAAGATACGAGACTAACCCCTGGTGTATTGTGGAGAAGACAGCTTTACGCTGCATGCGGGCAGGATTGCAAATGGCGGGCACCGCGTCATTTTCGCAACAGAAGGACGCAAACTACACCATTTTTTCGCGACTTTTGCGCATTTCTCGCGTCACCGCTTCTCACTTGGAAGCCGTTTTAGATAATTTCTCGTGCGAATTTGAGCTTGATATTTTCAGAAATAAAAGATTATAGTCCAAGGATGACAATACAGCCGAAAAAAAAAAACCAGATTTTTTTCGGAAAACCGCGACTTTTCGACCCGCGTCTCCCCTTAACGGGCTCTAGAAACGCTGCTCTTCCAGCTTTCGCTGTGGCTGTGCTGCGGTTTCAGCGCAGGCCTGGTGTTTTTTTCGCGTATATCACGCACAAAATATACAGAAAATTTAGCGCTAAACTCGGGGTGCGGGTTATACGCAAATTTCGGTGCGCAGGTTGGCTTCACGGTAATGCAAGGAAGGCGGCTTTGTGTAAATACGCCGAGTTATACACGTGGGTTATACACGAGCAAATACCATATGCAGGCTACCCTCGATACGTGCCGAGCACGTAGCGCCGCGAAGGAGCGTGCCAAAGTTCGCTGGAGGCTAACTGAAAACGAAGTGCCGAAGGTCCGCACTACCACAGTCATAAGCGAGAGAAAGGAAAGCCAAAACGCTTCGTGCCGTTTTACGACTTTATTGCCTTTAATTTTTCTTACAGTGTGCTAGCTGCGTACTTCAGCGTATTTGTTATCGATGATTGCGACGATAGCGACCGCGGTTTTCTGCGCAGCGGTTTCGGCCAATGGTAGTTCCGTTGTCAATCTGTGCACGCTGGCGCATGCCTTCAGAACTGCATCGTTGCCATCTGTGATCGCGTCTACCGCGGTTTTGACCGCAGCATTGCTTTGAGTGGTTGCACGTACGTTGGATGCGCGCGTACTTTAGTGGCTGCGGCAGAATGTAGTTACGCTTGGATTAGGTGCGCGCTGGCCGCACGTGTGTCTTCAAAACGCCGTAGATGTCATTCACGATCGCAGGGCTTGTGACGACGAGTAGTAGTTTTGTTTTGAGTGCTACGTCCAAGACATGGCGGGAGTTCTTGAAGAACGATTCTTCCGCGGCCCACACGCGCATCGTGGTGGATGGACGATCTGTCGCCAAGCATCTCGATGGCGAAAAAGTTACCGGGATGTGCGTGTGGAGGCAGGAAGCATGTCTCAAATGAAGACACGGGTCTTGCGATGCGGCCGCACGGCTCTGGAGAGAGAGATGGTAGAGTTTCTAGAGGAATTTCGCGGAAATCCTAGGTGAGTTCCTTTTCCTTATGTGGTGGCACTCGCAAAAACTTCGTTCAAGCGGAAATACAGTAGAACCCCGTTGTTACATTCCTCACTGCTGCGTTTTCCCGGCTGTTACGTCGTTTTCCGCCGGTCCCGGCATAGCTCCCATAGGATACAATGTATTGGGATACAATGTAATGTAACTGTCGGACCGTTCCCGTATGATACGTCGCGAAGTGCGCCCGGAGCCGACCGAGTGACTACCAAAGAGAGCGGCCATGGTGCATTTTCACGCAGCTTGGCCTCGTTTGACCGTAATATTAGCCGCATGAGAGGCGCAAGCAACAGAATCTTTCAATTGATGCAAACAAAAGCATGGCCTTCGAGATTCAAATTGCAAAGATGGCGTCTATGACGTAACTGCTCGCGAAAGCAAGGCCTTCGAGATTGGCATTTACTATTGACAAAAGCATAGCCTCTGAGATTTGCATTGCACAAACATGGCGTGTATGACGTAATTGCTTGCGAAAGCAAGGGCTTCGAGATTGGCATTCACTTCTGCCATCGCGTTGGCGTAAACTCATCATCATCGTTATTTGTCGGAGAACGGGAGGAGTTCGAGCTGGTTGGAGCTCGCATGGTCGTGCGTGCGGTTCGCGGTCGGACTCGCCGCGCCGGTAGTGATTGCGTGTGCTTAGTTCTTTCATACCTACAGCTGTTGGTGTTAAAAAAATCACATACGTTGATTACATTTCTGTGGATAAGGCCGTCCTAAGCTCCGCGTTTCTATCCATCGACTAGATCGCGGCAGAGCGCGCCAATTTTCGTGCTGCTCGTAAGAATTGAAATAAAATTCTGTGCCACTAAATACTTTGCAGTTTTTCCTGTTTTTTGGCTCTTACGTTTCCCGTCTCTTACGTTTATTTCATACGGTCCCTTCAAAAACGTATCAGCGGGGTTCTACTGTACCCAGAAAAAGTATTTGTTGTGACGAGACATTTTTCGCATTGTTTTCTATGGGCGGCTGACGGGGAATCCAAAATTAGTCGTTGTGGCAGAAATTTCGCTGTAGTGGTATTCGTTATAGCGGGATTAGACTGTAGCAGTTTGCACATGTACAGAACCATGGCCCTTTGTGCAAATTCTTTAGCTTTTTGGAATACGTGTTTCACTCACACCTACAAAATTTTTCTAAATCTGTTCATCCTTCAGTGTGTGTGTACAAGTGCCTTGTTCACCATAGCACACAACGAGATGGGTGCCCCATCAGTCAACACAGTTTCCAAAGGCTACATTTCAACAATGCTGCTGAGGCACACTTGGCCAGAGCACTAGGCTGCAAGCGAAAAGTGTCACGTTCAAAATAAACTACTGTGCTTCCCCTTAAAAAATTTGAACACATCCAATTTCACTGTACTCACAGCAACATGCTAATGCACCAGAGAGCTACCACGATGGTAACGACAACATGCAGCCATGACAGAAAAGCAGGTGAAGTGCCAAAGAACAGCTATCAATGTGAAACGAAACATCGTGCCATGCAGTTTGAAACGGTAGTCATGAGCATCTATCCAATCAACCACTCTACATGCAACTTGGTGCAGCTTGGGCGTTCCTCCATCGTGAACTAAGATTTGCCGTATGTTGTGGGACAAGTGCAGAGCTGTGGCTCACCAAGGGTGTTGAGGAACTTTCTCACAACCGGAAGAATGACTTTTCTCGAAGCTTGCGTGTTGCCTTGGACAAACGTGATGAGGTGGTCTGTAGACATGTGCGAAACCTGATCCAGAGATGGGTCTCCCACAGCGAATAGTGTCGACGTCAACTGAAGCATGCAGAAAGGTAATATGCCATTAATTCGAGCAGGCATCCCTTCATGCGAGATGCAGCTGCGAAGCTCAATAGAACCAGGATCAATGAAGTCTGAAATCAGTAACGAGCATTTAAAACGAGACACGCCATAATATACAGCTTATTTTCACAAAGAGAGAGCTTTAGCATAGTGTAAAACGCTTGCGTTAGCGCTGACATGTGACAAAACACTAATGCTAATATTGTACAAACACTGTGGAGCAAAAACTAGTCTTCTAGAATAGGGAGTTTTTGATGTGGCATCTCAGCCTAATGCAAAACTCAGTGTACGCTAACTGCTGAGAGTACAAAGGAAACAAACTTTATTTACAATAGAACACGAGCAGTGTTTGGGATGCTAAGCTGGTTAATAATCTCTGCACTACACTAACACCAGTATCACACAGGCATTTTGAACGCAATAGCATTAAAGAGCTCGTTTCGCAGAAATTCTGGTGTTGGTGTCACTGGTTGTGAGCGAAAAATCAGTGTTGTCCGTGAGTGAAAATTCAAGATATATGCAAATAAAGAAAAAAAAAAATCTTCGGTTCGAGTGGGAATCATACCCAGGACTTCTACGTGGCAAGCAGCTGTCCTACCACAGAGCCACGCCCATGATAGAAGTTGCTTCGGAAAAAAACATTATACGAATGCTATGTGTTCCGAGTAGGCTTGTGCGAATATTCGAGCACTTCGAATATTCGAACGAATATTACAGTATTCGAATTCGCTTCGAAACGAATTTAAATTCTAGGAAATTTTGAAGTATTCGAAATGAACGAATAGACATATATAAACTGCATGTAACCCCCTGTAAAGGTGGTTTCACTGCAGTGGAAGTGCGCTATACAGTGAATACACCTTTCCAGAAGAAATCTGCACTGCCGCGAAGCTCCGCTTCAAGGTTATACGAACATACAGTAAAACCTCGTTAATTCAGTCACTGGTACTGTGAAAAATCTAATTAAGCGGGTTTTCAAATTAACCAAGCATACAAAAAGCGGGATGCAAGGAACTTTGAATTACTGGAAGTAATCAGAGGTGGTCGTTTGCTGTGCCTGCTAGTTTGCGGCTACAAAGGTTATGTTTTCCAGCAATACCTGGCCCCAATTTTGCCACTAAACCGGGGAAACGGTGGGCCTCGCTGCTGCCAGCGCCAAAAAAAGGGAAAAAAAAACGATCTCGTGGTCAACTGTAATGCGCACTTGCGGAAAAAAAAAGACATGCTTCGCTGCAACACAGTGGTGACACGCAGGCAGCACGTCACCTGCTCCTCGCAGCGTCAGCGCGTCATGATGCGACCATTCGCCCATTCTTTCTGTTAAAATAAATAATTTAATAATGACCAGTGTGACGGAATTCGCCCTGTTTTCTGGGCGGAAAAGATGATCATTGAAGTTTTTAAACTGAGTTTTCGAAGTAGGCGTTGCAGGCAAGTACTCCGCCAACAATGCAAGTGCGCGAATTGCCGGAACAAGCGCCAATCGCAGGTTCGCATACATCGCGAATTCCGTCAGACCGCCCTTTATTAATTTCTCCATTTTTCCAGAAAGAATGGGCAAATCATGACGCACTGACGTGGAGAGAAGCATGCGTCATGCTGCCCGCGTGTCACCGCTGTGCTGCAGTGAAGCACGTCTTTTATGCAGGCGCACATTTCAGCTGACCATGAGACCGCCTTTTGTTTTATTTTTTTCTTGTGCTGGCAGCAGCGAGGCTGGGATGCTTCACTTGTCACCCATTAGTATCGCTACACTGCATTGCCTTGTGGCTCCTAAGGGCCATCGTTTCTGCGGATTTGCGGCTAAATCGGGATCGAGAATTTGCACATAGCACCCAAAGTTTTCGAATTAACCGGGCTCATACTGACCGCCGCTTCAAATTATCCACTCAAATTTACATTGCAAAATACGGGGCCGCAGAAATCCTTCTAATTATGCGGGATTTCGAAATAGCCGAATTAATGAGGTCTTACTGTATTACCCTCACATCGATTCATCATTTTTTTAGTTCTAAAGCTCGTTATACCGGCTTATATGCTCTAAGTATAGTAAATTTTAAGACGTAACATATTTTACAGGTTATCACTTGCATTCTACCAAAAGTCAAATCCTGCTACTACTCAAAGTTGCTTCCACTTCCCTTTGAATGAACCAAAAAGAATGACATATGCATATGCCTTGTTTCAACTTTAAAAATATTGCTCTGGTTAATTGGGTCATGACAAATATGCTCATTTTTCTTTATCATATGTGATATAAACTATACGAATTCGCTTCGACCAAATCACTATTCGCTTCGAATTCGCTTCGGACCTAAAATTTACTATTCGCACAAACCTAGTTCCGAGGAGTGTCATTAACACATTTGTGGCAGAAGCAGAGAATCACACCAGGCGTCAAAACATGTGAATTGTGCAATGAGTTGTTGGTTTCAAGACCCGTCAATTACAAAGCACAGAGGCATAATTAATTATCATTATCAACAACAGCATCAATAACATGTGCAGGTGCGCATGTTGCCTCACAGACCCGTAGCGGGTACCTCGCCAACTAACAAAAGAAAGAATTATGTCGTCGTGGGCACTTCGCAACTGTATTTGCAGTAGGCCTTCTAGGATAGTTTGAAAGGGCTGATTTACAGGCGCAGAGACGTTCCTTTCGTTGCGGCACAGTTTAGGCATCCACCGAGAAGTGAAGCCAGGCTAGCAATTGAGAAGGCGATGCGAACAGGGTCCGATTACGCTATCGCGTTCTACTCTTGAAGGTGAAGCTCAAGCGTCCTCCAAGTTTTTGATCATGGTCAGGGATGATCTGGATGAGGCTCAATCTGAGTCAGGTGCTGCTGCACAGTCACCTTCAATTACAATCAGTTCCAGTCAAGAGCACAACGATCACGATCTGGCTCCCAGATCACAATTTGACTGACATCTGCATCAGACTATCTGGATTACATTGCACTATGTAACAGAGACAATTGCTCATTATGATCAATAAATTCTATCCAGATCAGCCCTCACTAAGAGCAAAAGCATCCGCGTGATACCGGTATGGGAGACCAGCGCTGGATAGGTGGCGCGCCGAAAAAGGGCACCTGGCGGGGAGTCGCGACATAACTCAGCCGCTCGCATGGCCTCCGCGCCGCCGGCTAATCTCGGAGGCAATGCCGCTCGCACTCAAACGACCGGCCGCACTGTACCGCGGTGAGCGCACGCGCGTGTGCCGTTCCCGTGCTTCATTTTGGCGCGAACACCTCGAGCAGCCATTGCGCCAATGATACTGCTCTATGGTTTAGAAAAAAAAATAACTTTGTCTGAAGGCTACTTTCTCAAGAAAGCATTGGAAAACGGAGACAAATCCTACAGAGCAGACTACGTCTGTGCATACGGCGTCAAAGAGACACTGCTGTGCCTTGATGGCGACTCCGTCCTCACCATTTTCTGATTGCGCCCTGGGATTTGTGTCAAGCTAGTGCAGGCTCACAGCCTCCATTGATAAGTACGTGCTGCGTCGATACCAGCTGCCCACTACTGCAGTAAAAAAAAAATAAGAGGCAAGGAGTATCTGCGTCAACGTTTTTCTGCCGTGGTATGTATGCCCAGCCTGCGGTATGTATGCACGCGGACGTTGATCAAGCAAACCACCGTGCTAGCAAAGCACGTATGGTGTCGCGCTGTTATGCTCGAGGGCGCGGGACAGATTCCCGGCCACGGTGGCCGCATTTCGATGGGGTTGAAATACAAAGAACACCCGCGTACTGAGATTTATGTGCACGTTAAAGAACCCCAGGTTGTCAAAAATAATCCTGATTCCCACACTTTGGCGTGCCTCATTATCATACCTTGTTTGGCACGTAAAACGCTATAGCAAGTGTCTATGTTGATCAAACAGGTTTATTCTAAGCAGGCTAAGGCAAGCGAAAAAACTAACACAGTACGTTAGGCGAATTAAACGGCGAGTAAAAATCCAAGATATTTAACGCTTTTCTAGCGAGGCATATAATTGCGATGGCACTTCGCCGCGGAAGCCAATACACAAAGATGCTTTACCGCATCGGCTGACTCCAGTAAGCTAAGCTTCGAGTAGTCCGCTGATTTGTTCGTGACAACTCTGTCTGTAGCACAAGTAAAGTTCAACGGAGGCATCCATCGCGGGCGTATTTCTTATAACTTTGCAGCGGCTTCGGCGCGAACGTGCCCCCGCACACATCTCGTAGACAGACAGCTTTCCTTCTGCGTAACTGTTTGCAAATGATGCAGACTACCTGCCTATCGTATCATTCATTGCACGCGGTGGCATCAGAAATGAACTTGGTGGTGGTCAGACGAAAAAATTGTTACATATGTTGCATGCTGCATAATATGTACGTTTTTTTACGACAAAACACCGATGAAATTCCTCTCGTTGGCCCCGGTTTCCACTGGTGGCCCTTACTATCGAATAAATCTAGCAGACACGCGCAATTCGGTTTAGAAATCAGCCCGACGCCACTAGACAGTAGAGCAAGAACATACTGTGCTCGCCTGACTGCCGGGATGCAACCCCGCATCCGTTCATATTCATACGTTTTAGAAGGAAAAACATAGAAGGATACGTCCTTCCTCATTTCTACGTATTGTGGCAGTTGAATGCGCAACAGTACCGCCAGCATCCTCTTGTTTTGTTTCGGCGATACGCGCCCGCATCGCCTCAACCTGTCGCCACTCTCGTCCGCGGGAGCGGCTGGAGTATGCGCGCTTTGACCGCCAGGGCGGCTGCGGAAACTCCAGCGCTGGTTCCCTATAAGACAATCTACGACTCTGTAATATAAGCATGTGTTCACTCTAAACCATCATCTCCATGTTCACCTCTTCTCTACAGTGGGGACGACGTAACTTCAAGAAGGAACAGCTGTCATGACATCCTACATGCCTTCTTTGTTATCGGTGGCAAAGCTCTCAATGCATCAAAAGCCAGCTTGAGTGAACCAAATGGCAACCTGTTGTGGCTGTACCAATAGCAATGTGGCAGTAACAGCAGCTCCAACAGCTTCAAGGGTTACACATCAAGCAAGCAACAAAATAAATTAATTGTGTAGTTTAATTTTTCAGTAACCCATTAGATCGTTTCTCCCTGCCCTTTAAAGAGGAAACTGTGTAAGCTCTTGGTACGATACCATGCTAGGAGGCTGCTGCAGAACAGTCTAAACTATTTTCAAGGTAACAAACTTCAATGAAGAGTAACTTTCTACCGTCTTGTATAATTTTACAATCTAATATATATAATTAAAGACATTATTCCCGCAATGGCACCCACTTTTCATTTTCGATAAGCTTCACAGCAATGCATGGTTGACCACATAAGACCTATGCAGTACAGCGAAGCTGACTTTTGGGAACTGCTACAGCTGCAACCAGACCAAAGCAAGACAGCGCTGGTTCAAAGCTGCAGGATAACATAGCGGCAATGGTGACTTCGAATAATACTGTTTAGGACCTGCAATCGCAGTGCAATGTCTGAAAAATCAGGCGACTAAAGGTTTCAGCTCCTTAAAGGGGTCATGAAGCACCCCTTGGGCTTGTTGAAAAAACACATCCTGCGGAAAGCTGACACGGCAGTGAACTGCTTTGCAAAATATTACAATCGTGTGCGCCGCGTAAAGGCCACAAGCGGAGCGCGAAGTTGCCGTTTCCTCAGGCGCCCTCTTTTCAAACAGAGGCCACTTCTCACTCTCGTCGGTGGGCGGGGCGTCTGCACGCTGACATCGCGGATCTGCCAGTTTACGTCGCAAGAGATATAGCATGCTTATTGGCCGATAGCCGGATGAGATGAGCTTCTTGCCACGGGGTGCCGCCATTTGCCCGCGCCGCACTCCTCAGTCTGCTAAATTTACACGGTAGCCGCACTCGCGCATGCGAATCACAGCGGGAGAGCGATTTCGTTTCATGACGCGCACTGACGTAACTTCTTTCCCCCGTGCCATCCCTCCCTGTAAAGCTTCCAGTGCGCTCGTCAGCACGAGAAAAGAGAGAAAGCGCTGAGAGCGTGCGCCAAACCCCCGTAACTCCGCTCATTCATGACGGATTCGAGAAATTTTTGCGGCAATCGATTCGGGAAGCAGTAAACTCCGATACTGAGGTCATTGGATCATTACTTGGAAAAGTGATTCATGACCCTTTTAAGTTTCAGACATCCTCATACACTGGCTCTATAAGGTGCATGGTAGTGTCCCAAAATTATCTGAATTATCGGGCATGTCCGAAAAATTGCTCTTTGACTGTACATATTGTTACGTAAAATAACACGAGGCGTGACTATTTACAAGTGCCATACTACGGCCATACTATAGTGGCGATGGTATGCGGCACAGTGATACTGCGCGTCAGTCGTGCGTCAGTTATAGGTGTAACGATGCAGTCGCCGTCGGGAACTGGAGGGGTCGATGACAAACAGACGTGCGTCACTGCTCGAGGTGGCAGGCGAACAAAAGTGGTTGGGCTCAAGCGGCTGACGGGCTTTTCACAGGTATCGGTGAGAAGAGGAAGATCGAGGCTGAGTGTGCCAGAAGAACAGTGAATTAAGGCCGAGTGTGCCGAAAGGAAATCAAGGCCAAGTATGAGGTCATGAGGGCAACGAGCTAGAACGGCGAAAAGGACGACGGCGTGACGACCGGCAATGCTGACACGAGCAGTGCACATTCCGATTACTTCCACAGTACCGCCATCGGCAACACGTATTGCCTGTGTCGTGGACGGCATCATAATCTTCTGCAAACGGCGGCGTAGAGGAGCGCTCATAATAGACAGGTGCGCGCCTGTGTCAACGAGGGCGGTCACAGGAACATTGTCGACTTTTACTTCAAGCAGGCTGTGGTGTGTGGGCAGCGTCAGTAGAGGATTTTCAGGCGTCGATGGTATTGCAGCTTCACCTCCATAAGCTGCAATATCTAGTTTTCCTGCTGCGAGCGTCCAGAGAAGGTCGGCGAGGAAAAGCGTCGAGGCTGCGGAGAGCGGGATTGGCGGCGTTGCGGTGACGGCGAGCAAGAGTAGCGGCGAACAGGCGAAGTGGCGTCATTGGTGAGAGGTTCGTGAGAAGACGAGTAGACATTGGAGGGTGCAGCGGCTGAACGTGTAGAAGTGGTAGGGCGCATGTAGGTAGGGTAGGTCTGGCGTGGTGGGTTTGACCAACGGCGACGGCAATAGCGAGAAACGTGCCCTGGCTGGTGACAGGAAAAGCAGATAGGCTGGTCATCGGGTGTTCGCCATTCTGTAGGGTTGCGGAAGGGCAATGTAGGAGAGGATCGGTGAGCGTTGCCTGGGGAGTAAGGCCGTACTGCAGGGCGAGTCAGGGGACATGCGGATGGAAGACCGAGGTTTGCAAACTCCTGCCTGACCACAGCTTGAATGAAGGCCACCGATGGCTGTGAAGGGTCAGTGGTGTGTGTTGTGAAAACTGGTGGTCGAATGGGAGCAGGACAGGCAGCTTCAATCTCCCGACGAACAATGCGTGTGACGTTGTCATAGGTGGGCGGCTGGCGAGCGGCTTCACAAGATGAGGTTGCGGCCGTGTTGGGAAGCCGCGTAAATCTCTGAGTTATACGGCAGCTCTTGGCTTGTTCAAACCGTCGGCACTCTTTGATGATTGAGTTGACGGTGGCAACGTTGGTGTAAACAAGCAGGTTGAAGGCATCGTCTGCGATGCCTTTAAGCACATGCGATACCTTCTCCGACTCAGGCATGTGCTCATCAACCTGGCGACAAAGGGCGATGACGTCGTGAATGTACGCGACGTACGATTCGGTAGAGGTCTGTGCTCGAGTTGCCAGTTGATTCCGCGCAGCCATCTGCCGTCCAGCAGTGTTGCCAAAAAGGTCGCGGATCTTCTCTTTGAAAGATTCCCAGCTCGTAATGTCTGCTTCGTGCGTCTTGAACCACACCCGCGGTGGGCCATCAAGGTAGAAAAGTACGTTGGCGAGCATAAGGGTCGGGTCCCACCTATAGCTGGCACTGATCCGTTCATACAGGTTGATCCATTTGTCAATGTCAACGCCATCCTGTCTGGAAAATACGCCAGGATCACGAGCAGGAGGTAGGACTACGTAGGTAGAAGCCACGGGAGGGGCAGGCGGTGACGACGATGTTCCGTCTACTTGCGACATGGTCGGACCCGCGATGATACGGCCGTTGCGGAGCTTCGTGATGGGTACAGGGAACAACCAGCGCCTCCACCACAAAGATGTTACGTAAAATAACACGAGGCGTGACTATTTACAAGTGTATTTACACTGATGTGCACACCATCAATCAAGATGGAGGACAGCACCCACAGCAGACAGACAGGCGAGTCCTCTTTGTCGTCTTCTGTACGCAGAATGTCTGGCTCTTGATGGGTTAGCTACGTAGCAATATGTATGAATTGACATCCTGACCCAGTTCGCAAGATCATGCTCACAATAACACTTATATATGCGTTTCTAGTATTGAATGTTATCCGCTACGATATGTTACACGGTAGCCAGGCCAAGACAGATTACCTGCTGCTTGAGCACAATGTCTGGAGAGAAGACTGCTAGCTGCCTCCGTACCGAATTGCTTTTCTCTTCAACGGCTATGGTGAGGATGATGAGGGCACTGTAGCCGTGCGTCTTGCAGAACTTGCCCAGCTCTGCCTCCATAGTGTTCTCCTGACAGATGCTCTAGAGGAATGAAAGGAAAAAAATTTATTCTGAGGCATTATATGCTAAAACCACGATATGATTATGAGTAGTCCAGGACTACAGATTAATTCCTACCATTTAGGCTTCTTTAACATGCACCCAAATAAAAATGCAGTTGCTGTAGCCGGGAATTTAACCTGCGTCCTTCAGCTTAGATGCGAGAGACTATAACCGTTAACACAGCATATAGGGATGAAAGGAGTACACTCAAACCTCGGTATAACAAAGTTGCATCTGCCAAGAAAATAACTTCGCTATATCCGAAAACTCGTTATAAACGTTTATTTGTAACACTGTAGCTATGACAAGACTATTCTTCATTTACTTCGTTATAACCGATAATTCGTTATATCCGTGTTCGTTATAACGAGGTTTGAGTGTAGTAGTTTATGGAGGGGGGGGAGGGACCCAAGTCTGAAGGAACAACTGCACAGAAGTTTCACTTTGGCCAAGTTCATTGTGGGCGAGTTGTATAAGCCACTGAAGCATTCTTGACAAGGGTTCATGATGATCAAGCTGTTTTGTTGTTTTGCTGCCAGCCCTTAAACAGCACCTAAGTAGACAATGCGCACATCTGGTAGTTGCCACCATGACATACGTCCGGCACATTGCCTCCAAGAAAGACGTTAGGGAGCCTCCTTATCTCAGAGGTCACGTGTCACTTCAAGTGAGCGGTAATGACAGCGTTTTCTTCACTTTCGATACCAAAAATGGCTATTTTCACGAACTCCCTTAACATGGCATACACTGAGCAGCGAATTAGTATAATGAGCTATGGCGGTGATACAAGTACAGATAGCCGGAGGATAACCGGAGACTAGCTATACGAGGAGGCCATCAGGATCTCGATAGCAAAATGAGACATGGCGCTACGAGAGCCCAACACGAACTGACTCTTTATTTTTCCCGCATCCCCATTCTTCCAGTCTCCAGGCGTGACGCCCCAACACACAAAGCAACAGTGCCGCGCGAGGGCGCTGCGTGTTAGCTACTAACATTGTGACAGGTGGCTTAAAGTGGAAAAGGAAAAGAAAAGTTTTACACAAGTTGCAAGCTGAAACTACTCTTTCATCATGTGTCATTGAATGCAGATGCAAGTCATGTACCTTTAATTCTCCAGGCACCGATGATAATGCTATGCGCTTTGCGGATGAGCAGACAACCTTGAGGTCCTTGTGAAGGAGCTCATCCAAAGTCAAGCCTGCAAACATTTTAAACGAGATACTTTAACACGAGTGACAGATGCCGTAGGCGACTCTCTAGAATTAATCTGCAATTCTTACTTTGTGTATTAAGAAACGTGCTTTGCAGTACTTTTGCAGTCTCAATAGCTTTAGGTGCCATCAAATTATTTTATACTGTTTATTTCACTGAAGTACCAAAAAAATCTGTACATTATTACAGATCATCCAAATGCACAGTAAAGCAACGTCGCAGGTCTGCTGTGTAAAAGTAGATACTAACTTGACCTGTCTTATGTCCAGAGCAAGCTGGAATGCTTCCATTTCAAGCTCGTATCAGTACTATCAACCTTGCTTTCTATTAGTGTTTTCATGTGTGTGCGTTTGATCCTTAAAATGGATGCCGAATTCATTTTACAAAACGTATAACACCCCAGACGTGCGACAAACTGAAACCTTCCTTTAACGCAATGAACAGTAAGTGTGGCACAGGCTCGTTTATCTACTCTAGCCCCTGCAATAAACTTTCAGAAACAGCTGTATAACCACAGTCGGATGGCGATATACAGTCGAACACCTCTACAATGAAATGACCTGCATTACGAATGATTTTGAAGGTCTTGAACCCTTTATTATAGAGGTGTTTGACAGTACCCTTACAGTTGATTGACTCACATGAAATACACCCTATTAATGTAACAATCTACACCATTTCCTCTCGATGGTACCGTATTTATTCGAATCAAAGCCAATGTTTTTTTCAAAAGAACAATGTGCGAAAGTGGGGGGGGGGGGGGGTAGGCTTAGATTTAAGTACAATGATTAGGTTTTTTTTTTTTCTGGCCTTGCGAATTTCGGGGGTCGGCTTAGAATCGGGGCCGGCCTAGATTCGAGTACAGTAGAACCCCGCTGATACGTTTTTGAAGGGACCGTAGGAAATAAACGTAAGAGACGGGAAACGTAAGAGCCGAAAAACAGGAAAAACGGCAAAATATTTAGTGGTACAGAATTTTATTTCAATTCTTACGAGCAGCACGAAAATTGGCGCGCTCAGCCGCGATCTAGTCGATGGATAGAAACGCGGAGCTTAGGACGGCCTCATCCACAGAAATGTAATCAACGTATGTGATTTTTTTAACACCAACAGCTGTAGGCATGAAAGAACTAAGCACACGCAATCACGACCGGCGCGGCGAGTCCGACCGCGAAGGAGGAGGAGGAGAGGTTGAGGAAAGGAAAAGGCGCAACTTCTGCAACCCTAATTGGGAGCACGGCTCAGCGCCCCGACCGCGAACCGCACGCACGACCGTGCGAGCTCCAACCAGCTCGAACTCCTCCCGCTCTCCGACAAATAACGATGATGATGAGTCTACGCCAACGCGATGGCAGAAGTGAATGCCAATCTCGAAGGCCTTGTTTTCGCAAGCAATTACGTCATACACGCCATGTTTGTGCAATACAAATCTCAAAGGCTATGCTTTTGCCAATAGTAAATGCCAATCTCGAAGGCCTTGCTTTCGCGAGCAGTTACGTCATAGACGCCATCTTTGCAATTTGAATCTCGAAGGCCATGCTTTTGTTTGCATCAATTGAAAGATTCTGTTGCTTGCGCCTCTCATGCGGCTAAAGGCCCGAACACACGTACGCGTTGCAGCGCGTCAACGCGTGATATTTTGACGCGGCGCCGCGCCCTCTCCCTATGGAGAGGGAGGGCGCGCAGTTTCGCGTAGCCGCGCGCCCTCTTCCCCATAGGGAGAGGGCGTGACGCCGCGTCAAAATGTCACGCGTTGACGCGCTGCAACGTGTACGTGTGTTCGGGCCTTAACATTACGGTCAAACGAGGCCAAGCTGCGTGAAAATGCACCATGGCGGCTCTCTTCGGTAGTCACTCGGTCGGCTCCGAGCGCACTTCGCGACGTATCATACGGGAACGGTACGACAGTTACGACGTAACAGCGGGGTTCCCAATACATTGTATCCTATGGGAGCTATGCCGGGACCGGCGGAAAACGACGTAACAGCCGGGAAAACGCAGCAGTGAGGAACGTAACAGCGGGGTTCTACTGTAAATACTAGAGCTGTGAGAATAGCAAAATTTTGGGTGCGAAGCGAATTCGAATATTGAAGTGTGAGTGCGAATCGAATCAAATATTTTTCGAATATTTCTCGAATATTTCTAGAATGTTTTTCGAATACTTCGAAGCGAAATTGCAGAAAAAAAAGTTAGAGAGGATTCCTAAGCATATTCTTATGAGGTAGCAACATGAAAGTGTTTCTTTTCGCTAGATTGATGAAGCACTGGCAAGTTGCTGTTTCATAGTTGTCTTATCAAGAATGAGGCAATGTAGAGGCCGAATTCTATTTATGTACATGATTTGGCGCAACCAAACTGTTGCCGACGACACTTTACCCGTGATAGGTAAAGATGCCATTTCATCATCCTGTCCTCGTCTTTCAACTTCTGTGGAAGCCCAACTGATGTGGCGGACAAGGATGTTCTCCCTTCAAGTCCGGAGTTCCAAATCTGCCTCGTAGACGTCGATATATGAGAACATCTGAAATTTTGGATGCTAAAAAGCGTCGGCTTCCGATTTTTCTGACTTCCTGCCCAAATTTCAGGTCCAAAACAGCATTAATTGAGCCCCCACCTCTGCCATATCTTTCATCTCCATGTTGGAACCAGCGTTTTCTTGAGTTAGTACATTTGCGACCGTAGCAGAGCTTGAAAGGCAGCTTTGCCGCAATACCGGGGTGTGATGAGGTGAAGCATATTGAAAAGCTAGTGACCACTTCCAATCGTCGTTGACTGTCTCTTGGCAAAGTTCGACCGTAACGAAGCTTGAAAGGCAGCTTCGCCGCAATACCGGGGTGTGATGAGGTGAAGCATATTGAAAATCTAGAGGCCACTACCAATCGGACGTTGACTGTCTCTTGGTAAAATTCGACCGTAAAGAAGCTTGAAAGACAGCTTTGCCGCAATACAAGAGTGTAATGAGGTGAAGCATATTAAAAATCTGAAGGGGTCACTTTCAATCGGACGCTGACTGCATTTGTTTTTGGGAAGTTCGAATAGTTCGAATAGTTCGAATAGTAAAATTCCAGTGCGAATCGAATCGAATAGCAAACACTATTCGAAAAATATTCGAAATTTCGAATATTCGCACACCCCTAGTAAATACGGTATCTTACTAAAGTCCACAGATTGATATAACACGTCCCATCACTCACCTTAATCGTCTGCAACTTTGCAGTGAGCCTTACACCACTTTCTTAAGCCACAACCAAACCACCACGGTATTACTAGGTTATTTTCACGATTGCAGCAACAACTATAGAGCCCTTGAAACAATCGGAGCTAGCACTGCCTGGCTTACAAAATATCTGCTGCATCCAGGGGCGGATCCAGCCACTCATTTTAGGGGGGGCGGTCGCTTGAAGAAAACCGGAGGGGGGGGGGGGCTCACTTTTGTTTTTAGTGTTACTATTATTAAAAGAACCAATCACAGCATAAATACTGTTAATTTGTACTTAAATTGGTTCCACTAATTCGTCCTAATCAGTTTTCTAATCTTAATAAATTGGAATAATTACTACAAATTACGGGCTACCACACTTCAGATATATGCCCATTTTGCTGCGCCAAGCCCTTGTTAGAAATCGGGTTGCGCGGCCGGTGCGAACACGGGTTGGTGTCTTGCCAGGCAGTCATCAGGATAAGTTGATGGACAAGTAATTTACATTATTCAGATCACAGGGAACAGGCACGTGCGGTGCTCTCCGGTGCACCAGCACCGGATTAAATTAGCAGATTGAAGTCCACCCCATTTTCCCTCTCTCCACGCTGTCACCACACCAGGATTACACCAATCCTGGAACCTTCGTAGTGTCATAATGATGAGCACACACCTGCACTTCAAAATTCAATGTCCCGTTGACCGCGCAAGACTTCAGAGGTTGAGGACCGCCATCTCTCACGCTCCTTCCGGGGATTAGGAGGCTCGTTGACCTCGCGTTGTCAGCACTTGTATTCGGATTATACGTTTGGACAAAAATCATCCGTATGGCGCCAAACAGACGACAGAGACGACACGGCAGGTGCACGGTGCGCTATTAGAGTATTTTATCAAGTTACGGAAACATGGTACACAAATAGGGTACGGGATTACGGTAGCGCTCCGCCTCTCTCGCTCGTCCGCTCCCAGTTCCAGTGACGCACTAGCTGCGTCTCCCGAACGACAGGTGGATCGTTAAGAATGCATGGGCTGACAGGCAATAATGAGGCGTGACACCACACAGTAAATTTCGAAAAAGCTTTTGTGGTGTTGGGATGCCTTTACCGCAATTAGCAGCGGCGAAAGCACAACGAGCGAGAAAGGAAGAGTGGTACCGTAATACCGTTGTTGCTCTCCCTCAACCCACTCCAGGTCGTTTTCAGTCGCTGAGAAGCAAGGTCAAACATTTCAAGGCGACAAGGCATGAGCATAAAGAAACGAGGAGAGAAATGCGTGAGTGAACCGTCACTGGTTTTAAGCGATAAAGAAATAGCATTTCTGACAGCCGGACCAGGGGAGGCACGCGAGTTTAGGGAGGTGGTTTCGGAGCTGCGCATGTGCCGGTTGCAAATGAAACTATTTATTTTAGAGAGTGCTTCAAAATAAATAAAGCACTGCTCCACTTGCTCATCTCCACGCGTACGTCGCATCGTTTTAACAAGTAAAACGAAGACAGCAACGACAAAGCAGAACGGCAGCAGCATCATAGACAACGAAAATTAGCAAGTGGCACAGTGCTTACGCATATTTACGTAAGCCTTGCTAATGACTTTCTGCGGAATACCTTAAAAAAATAGCTGCGCACTTTGTAACCGAAAGAATAAATCGCAATGTGCGTATTAACATTATATCGGGCTGAGCATGAGCAAGAGATGCTGAATATATGAGCGTGAAACATATCGCTTGTATTTTAGAAAATTTACCTCAGTCAGTGTGGCATTGCTTCAGCACCTTTGAAACTTCCGAACACAAAATCGTGGGCAGCGTTTATTTCATGCAAAAGAAAACAATTCATGTTCATATTCTTTCACATGTCTTGGAAAACATACCTTGAAGTTTTTAACATGTGGAAAAAATATACTGAAGAAAAAAGTACTTAATTCAATGATATCGTTATAGCGGATTCTGTAGGATATTGGTACATTCCTCGTAACTGCATTAGAAGGGCTGCAGAAAGATACACTATAGTCAGTTTGCGGATTTCTTGGCTGCTCTGAACAGGTGAATAACGGCAAATTGCAGGATATACTTGGCTGAATACCGGCGTGACTGGTATCTCCAATACTGCAAATAGCAATGATAGGCGCGTTTCAAGTCTTCTTGAACTCAGAAACAAAAGAATCAAGGGGTGACGATATCAAAACGAAAGTTCTAAACACAAGCTATATATTTGTGCGTGACCTACGTTTACCTTGTGTTCCCGGGACGGGTCAAGTGGCAACCACAGTACCAGTCTCCAGATTCACACGACTCGGGCAGCAACGCGCGTGTCTAGACACTCGCAGGACGGTGGGACAGCCGCCAGCTGCCTGTGCCTTGCCAATGCGCACTGCTGTTTCCCGCCAAATTTGAGAGTGGAAATCCTTGGCGTAAACAAAGGCAATGCAGCCACTTTCTTTTCACTTCTACGCTGTAAGAAGCGCAGTGCAACGTCAAACCTACAGCATTAGGACTGCAATCCGAAAAACCTGCAGCTGCTGTGGAAGCTCTCCCATGCTTTTGGCCGAAAGAATAAAGAAAGAAAGGAGTGAAAGGTGAGATCACGTGTGAGACTAAAACGTTTTAGCAAGATGCTGCAGTGACGGTAATACCCTACGTTCTAGTAACTTCGGCAGCCTAATACCTGCAGGTGCATTGTTTTTTCCGAAGACCCTGGAGAGCTGTTCACTGATGCCCGGCACAGATGGAATGACGACGCGCTGGGCCGGCTTCCTCGATTCCATTGTAGCCGGTGGGGTGGCCAGAGAGGGAGGGTGGTCGCATAGTGTGTCTCTCGCTGTCTCTTTGCGGTACGGTAGCTGCCCACTCGATACACATAACTATTTACATGATAACTATTCTGTGTTCACTCCGGGCTCTCTGAAACCGAAACTGCGGCTGGGCGCTATAAAACCATCTACAAATAATTAACCGTCGCGCGCTCCAGGAAACGAGCTTTCCATCCATAATAAGTGAGTCGTAGAAAAAACAAGATCCAAACTTTTTGTGTCAATGCTCCTTTGAGCTGCCACCCCCTCTTGCTGAAGAAGCAATAGGGGGTGAGATGAAATTCTTGGATAAAGAAGAAGAGAAAAGTACAGGATAGTAACCGTCTGTCGTCGAGAAGAACATCTCAACCCTCCTGTCCAGGAGAGGGGGATTAAAATACAGTAAACGCTCGTTAATTCGGATTTCACGGGACCGGAAAAAATGTCCGAATTAAGCGAATGCCGAATTAACGAATGAACAGGAAAAACAACATTAAAATCAAGTTGGAGAAGCATACCTTTATTTGCTGAAGTAGTTTGTAATGGTCGTCTGCGTTTTCGCGCAGATTCCGGCTGACATTACAATTTTTCTTAACTCTTCCAAATGGCCAACAGCACGCAAATTGTCGGAAGTGCTCAGGCAAACGTCCTCCAATATCAAAAGAGCCTCCGAGACTTCCCGTGAGGTGCGATGAGTTCGCGACATCATTAATAATTTCTTGATCGGGCAGGAGACCAGTCGTCAATCATCAATCGCGATGTAGTCCTGAAGGGTCATATCTGAGGGAAGGACAGCATCGAAGGTCGGGCAGTCATCGTCGGTGGACTCGGCTGACACCTCGCCGATGCCATCGTCAGCTACTGCCGCATGCTCGGGCCTCACATGTAAACACGGTCACAACGGGGAAAAAAAGAGAACTCCGCAAGAACAGACGGTGCCGACACAACACAAGGGAAAATGGCGTCGGAGGCGCAGTGGAGCGAAGAAAGAAGACGCCGACGTTCGGTGACGCTGCGATCGCCCCCACTAGTTGATGACGATGGCGATGTCACTCAGGTTTCGGTTTCGCTCCAGTGGTGGCAGCGCTGCTTTACCACACTTTTGCGTAGCGGCAGCCGTCAACATTTGTCCGAATTAAGCGGTGCGGAGCCCAATTCTGACGAATTAACGAAGGTTTGGTCCCATAGATTAACATGCACTTCGGCCGGGACCAATAGAGCCGTCCGAATTATCCGAATTTCCGAATTAACGGGTGTCGAATTAACGAGCTTTTACTGTAGCAGAACAGAGGCTCGTCATCGTTGGAAAAGATGAAAAGGGGGTGAAAGAAGTTCGAGGAAAGACGAGGGCACCATCTAGAGTGCCCAGAACACAAGCTGCCAGGCTGGGGCAACTCTTTAGAAAAACCGGCGGGTGTCCGCCGGCACTGGGAATCGAACCCGGTAGCTTCCGCATTGGAAACGGACGCTCTAGCCAGCCATTCGGCTTCCTCTGCGATTTGGGCAGTGGTAGCCGGGGCAACCTGACATAGGAGGTGGACGCAGGCACTAGACGGAAGGGAGAGGGGGCGTGTCACACAGTGTTTGGGGGGGGCGATCGCCCCTACCGCCCCCCCTCTGGATCCGCCACTGGCTGCATCCAGAATTCGAATAAAATGTTCTCTGCTACGCAAGCCACGTCATAGAGTGGGCATCGTTGTATTTCCCGTCCATCAAAATGCGGACGCCGTGGCTGGGAATAGAAATCACACACTTGTGCTTAGCAGTGCAACACCTTGGCTGCTAAGGTGCTATGGTTGTTACATCATGCAGTTGACAAGTCTATCGTAGTCTATCAGAGGCTATTGTACTGGCCATATACCGTATTTACTCGCATAATGATCGCACTCGCGTAATGATCGCACCCCTAAATTTTGTCGTCAAAATTCGTTTTTTTTTTTTCCCCCGCGTAATGATCGCACCCCGAACTTGCCGCAGCGATATGTCGTGTGCCAAGTCTAGCTGATGATCATCATGTTTACCATCTGTCGAACGTTACGTAAGTGGCTCTTCAAGACTCACCAAGTGAACTGCATGCACCAAACAGATTCCTAATTTTTGCCCACCCTTGGCGGAAGCGTGCGGTATTAGGATAGCAGTAAAGACAAATGCCGTAGTTTTCACCACATGCCCGCCATGTGTTTCTACGTCTGTGGCAGCTGAACGCGCCCATCTCTGTTTCTGTCCT
Organism: Rhipicephalus sanguineus; assembly: GCF_013339695.2. Taxonomy (NCBI): domain Eukaryota; kingdom Metazoa; phylum Arthropoda; class Arachnida; order Ixodida; family Ixodidae; genus Rhipicephalus; species Rhipicephalus sanguineus. The sequence continues at coordinate 110,211,913 of NC_051180.1, forward strand.
TTAAACATGGCTATGCTGTTGCCACAAATTTACCGATTTAAACGAAATAATTCATTATTTCGACGGAAGAAACTGTTTTGGCGCGCATGACGCACTCACGACCTCCATGACTTACGAGAAAAAAGGCGTTCGCTTAGCTCCGCCAGCCGCCATGTTTGCTTTGATCACGTGGTTTTGATATCCCGCAGTGTTAAGGCCCAACCGCATGCACGCGATTTTCGAGCGACGGAGACGAGTGACAGGGATTTGCTGTCGCGGAGGGCCATCCATCGCCGTCGCTTGTCGCGTCGCAGGTTTTTGGGAAACCAAAAAAATCGCTTGTCGCCCGGAAGTGAGTGTGACGATTTCCGGCAACATGGCAGCATCACCGAACCTCGCTTCGGTTGCAATTTGCTCTTGATGCTTCCAATCGGCGCGTACTTCAACAAGGAATGCAAGTTATAGACTACCTTCTTTACAGCCCCATCTCACGCAGAGAGCGAGGCAGCGGCCGTATTTTGTCGTTAATTTTGATCGAAGGTTCGTTTTGATGTTTCGGTGGTAGCTTGCTGCATTTGTGGTAGCTTGCTGCAATGTCAACATCGTCGTCGTGTGAGGTAGCCCTTCTCCTTGTGAAGCAGCGATGTGAGGCGCTGCGGCTTTTCTTAAACGTTTCATGACAGCAAGAGGAAACGTTGTCGAGATGTGCCTCGTGGGCTTGTTTGAGTGCCGGTTCACGATGGGGCGATACGCGAGTTTCACTGCCGTGTTTAAGTTGAAGGCGGTTGATTGCGCGCTCGAGCACGGCAACCGCGCTGCCGGCAGGCATTTCGGTGTCGACGAAATCAGAATTAGGTATTGGAAAAATCAGCGTGAGAAGCTCATGGCTACCAACAGCACGCGCCGGGCTTTCCGCGAAACCAAAACTGGCAAGAGCAAAACTGTCGCCAACAGCTTCAAGAAGACAGGCGTATCTAACACGCTCGACAGAACGGAAGATAACCTTCTGTGCGACTGTGATGACACTGCCGGTTCCGACAGGGAATCGAGCGGCGACGACACTGACGCCAGTGACGCTTCAAACTCTGAATGAAAGTTAGGGGGTCAGTGAATAAAAAAAAATAAAGGGCAATATGCAATGCATGTAGTTCCTGCGTAATGTGTGCATTTATTACAAAGACTCTACTTTTATTTTTGGTTATGTTCATGATAGCTATCATAAGAATTCCGATATGCGACTTGTTCGCGTTTTCGGTGCTCAAAATATTTCGCGGAAAATTTATCCCGCGTAATGATCGCACCCTGAAATTTGCGTCAATTTTTTTTAAAAAAAAGTGCGATCATTATGCGAGTAAATACGGTAAACATCACAAAAGTGAAGCTGCTCTGTATAGAGTTTTGTACTTATATCTGTAATCCACTAACCTACTAACCTACTAGCCTGGTTACCTAAGATGGTGAAAGTGTTAGTCCGACTACTACCTGGAGAGGTGTTAGTCCCAGATACAATACACAGACTTGGATTAATTCTCCTTCAACTGCAAAGGAATAATCTTGAATACATTGCAAAGAAAAAGCCCTTCTGAGAAATCCACACGGGTTTCTGCAACAAGCAGACACACAAGTCTGGCCATCTTGATTGTGTATAGAGATACAGACTGGTAGAAAAATAAATTCATGAGGGCAACAGATATGCAGCAACTCACCTTCAACATTAGACTTAGCTCTACACAGTGGCTTGCAACTGGAGCACTGCAACTGGAGCACTGGGAAGCACCGCTTGCAACTTAGACACCATTTCCAAGTCCTTGGCTGTCGTTCTCCGAGCAGACTCAGAGAGGCACACCGTGTCCAGGAGTATTGTGCCTGAAAAAGATGCACCCACTTCAAAGGAATGTCATGTAAACAGCCTTCGGTGCTGAACACCTGTCACTGTTTTAAGCATTAATTAAACATACATCCTATGTGAAATTAGCTGATCAACTGAAATGGTTTAATATGAACAGCAGGTTTTTCTTTGCTATTAATTTCTACGGGTGCGTGAATATCAGTATGTCAGGTACGAATCAAATACTACACTGCAAGTACCAAACTGAGTGGCAAAAAATAACATGCAAGTGCATTTCTTTGCATGTTTTGGAACTTTGTTGGTATGCTGCCAATAGTAAAATTTAGTACTAGCATGCCATTACAGTAAATACTGAGCTTAAATAACCTTAGTCATTCAGAAAATTGATAAATAATCGACATTAAATGCATGGTCTCTCCAGCCTGTGCATCACTGTACCGCATCAAACTGCCATTAGCACAAATGCACATGAGCTTACATCAGTCATCACTCAGCATATCTGGAGTCAAGCAATAAGCTCAAAAGTTCAGATAGTTCAGTGCAGTGCTCCAAATATAACCACAAAGGAGCACGGCCAATGCTGCACTAGCACCCAACCAAAATAAAATGGTTGTGTACGGTCTGTTCGGACAGCTTTAAGGGGGGACATGGCTTGTGGAGACCAAAAATCATCAAAGAAAAAAGTGTTTTTTTAATCATATTATTAACATCTACAGCTATTATTTCGCATGTAAAGCCTAAGAGAAGTCTTATAAGATCAGTATTTCATCTGCAGTTTAGATCTGTGCAACGAGGACGAGCTGAAAGTTAAATGTTTTTGGGTCATTTATTTAGCTTGTCGGAGTGATATCTCATGATCTAGAAGAGCTAGAGCTGTAATTACTTTTTTAACATAAAGCCCAAGCTGTGTATGACAAAGTGCTGAGAGCAGAATTCTAATTTTCTGCTCATAGATTTTTTAAAATTGATTTTGTTTTTTCTTTACGGTAGTCATGGTACAAACATCGAATTTCGATCATCTGCAGAATGACTAGTTATGATCCGATCTGAAAACTGTTTGCAGCATTGCACTTACTGCATATAGTAGTATCTAGCTATCTGATAATATTCACTTTCTGCTGAATGGCTTTTTTCCTATTGTCTCCGGAAACAATAGAGAGGCAGCTTTGTGTATCTCGTAAACCAGTTTGCTTACAAGAAAAATTACTGTATATTTGAAATCAGCATGAAAAACCAAACAAGTGTATTTAATTTCATCAGGTTTGGACATAAGATACAAAAAATATCTCCACACACCATGTCCCCCCTTAAAAAATACCAAAAAAAGAACACAAAATTTGTTTCTTTTCCTGCACTCTGAGTCACAAGCAAATCTGAATTGTGCAGCCCAGATTTTGTGTAAAACCCTTTCTACTGTTTTTCTTTAGTGTGAGAACTCTGATTATCTTGCCATGAACTACTGTAGTGAACTAGTGCATTAAGCTACTGCAGTAGTAGTTGAACTACTGCAACTGCAGTGATATAATGCAATGATAAATATAATGTGGGGTGTGAAGAAGAGGAAGGAGACATCCTCCGGATTTGAATAACAACTAGAAAGGCTGCGTAATGCGCCCACGGTCATAAGATCCGAACAGCAAATTAAGCATAGTGCTGGCCCAACCCACATGGTCTGTTCAAGTCCCAGGTTTCACCCGGGAACAAACTGCAGTAGCTGATCACCAATCACTGTATGCTAAGATGTAAAGAGGAACGAGAGGAGAAGTTTTTTCGAGGGGCTCATTTCTTCGTTAGACACAGCCAAATGAATCCAACAGACAATTAGGCCAAGGAAAGCATAGGGAGCATTAATTGTTGTCTTAATCCGCAGCGTAGTAGTTTGGACGTAAATTGAAATCAATTAAGTGCATGAAAGATCACCCTTTCCGTCAGTGGGATCCGAACTCGCAGCCTTCGAATTATGCGTCCGGTGCTCTACCAATTGAGCTACGACGAAAGACGTTAAGAGGAGTGTGGTACGCCGTGCTGAGGCACCTAGCAACTGAAATGCTTACACTGTGGGAACGTGTGGACAGACATAGCTAATGTAAATTGATTCACTGACTCTAACCACCCTGATACCCCCAAAGGAGCACTTGTATTTTAGTTTTCCTCCTTTGTGCTGCCTCCCCCAATCTCTTTTATAGCGAACTAAGCACACACTGCGACCTTGTAGACCTGCACTCCTTACAACTGAGGTTGGCTTTACCACACTGCTTTGTCATCCTATGGCAAAGCTTACTTTTCATGCTAAACTCTGCCAGCAGCACAAATTTTGGCACGCATTTGTAGATTAGAAAGAAACAAACACAAATAAATGCATCAGCAACCGCACGTACATCATTACATCTGTTCTCAATAAATAAAAATATCAGAAACATAATCAGCAGTATCTGAAATTTTCAAGTATCTGTACTCCCCGCCTAATTTCTGATAAATTTTGATAATATCCTTGGTTGTCTTGCAAAATTAAGCACCAGAATTTACTAGTGTCATCAATGATTCGCAACACCAAATTATGGGCCAAATGAACTTCAAAATTACACATGACTTACACTAGCCTATATTTCCACAAGTAATTGACTTTTTTTTTTCATTTGGGATCATGCCCAAATAAAGGAACAGTGTTTATTGAAATAAGGGCAAGTGAAAGGCATCCACAGTCTTTCTTGGAGTTCATTAGGGAGCGTGATCCAGTGATGCAAGTCATGTTCAGCACAACACATAAATAACCCTTTCAGACGCCACCTATGAAGAACTGTCTGTAAATGTGTCAAATTTACAATGCATTATGTCCAGGCACTTGATATTCTATTGCAACGAAAGTAATGTCATAATACCTTTATATGTGCTCTGTAGTAATTATTCATTAAATTGCAAATAAATATCAATTTATCCTGAGGTTATTCCTGTACTGTTTTTATTTAAATATCATCAGACTTCAGGCTATAAATATGGTGCACATTCGTTTTTTGTTACGTTCATTTCGAGCAAAGAAAAATTATACTTTCGACGTGGCTTACGGAAAGCGGCACGTTGAAAGACTTGAACATGGTAGCGTCTCCAACAAAGTCATCATATGCAGCAGTACGTTGGAAAATTAAGCTAAATGAAGACACATTTATTATGCAGGAGGTTCAATTTATCCAACCCTCACTGTATCATGCTCTTTCATAGCCACAAGTCGACACTATTGGCAAAAAACAAGGGGGCTACACAAGTGTGTACAAAGTGTCTCAAAGGGTTAAGCAAAAGCATAGAATGAGCAACAGAGGTGCCAAGTAGGCAAGCAAGCAAAGCAGAATGCTTACCGTAAAGCAAAAGAGCAACCTGAGGGGTGAAAAGCTCTGGCTTGGAGTGCAAAACTTTCTCAGCTACCAGTGTGCAGCATGATCCAACCATTTCGACTGTCTTGTCACACCTGCAAGCCAATACATGACAACATGCCGATTCAACTAAACAGAGATACGCATGGTGCACAACACCATGTAGGGCTAAACAATGAAGCTTGGTCACGTTCACTTATCCAGTGCACATCCTCACAAGAATGTTTGAAGGGGTTCTTCGACAGTTTTTCAGTCTTGCGCCACTCTCATCAATCACCTCTCATCTAAATTAACCATGCACTGAACATTATTAATGCATCAGCATTAAAAGCCTCATTATGAAAAAAAAAAACAAGGAAAAGTATCTGAGTGGTCCATGTGCAATAGGTGGGCCAATTGTTTCAAACAGAAAAAAGGTAAGCTAGTAGTAATTTCTGGGGTTTTACATGCCAAAACCACGATATGACTATAAGGCATAATGTAGTGGGGGGCTCCAATTAATTTTAGCCAATAGGGATTCATTAACAGGCACCCAAATATAAGTACACGGGTGTTCTTGAATTTCGCCCCCCATTGACATGCAGCTGAAGCTGCACCCTCAAGCTTAACAGTGCAACACATTACCTGCTAAGCTGTCATGAGGGGTCAGTGAACAAACGAAAAATGCAACATAGGAGTTTTTAATAATCAAGAAATTTCGTTTAATCTTTAAAAAAAAGCTTCCACACATTTTGAACACAACACCTATTGCAATAAACCCAAATACTGTTTAATATCTTCCCATGGATGCATGTTTCAAAACAGTAATTAGAACATCTTTAAAGGGACACTAAAGGCAACTATTATATTGACATGCATTGTCGAAATTTCTAATCAAACCCTGCAGCGCTTGTTTTATGCAGAAAAAAAAATGCTTAATTTAAGAGAAAATCACGTTTTAAGGGTGTACATACCCCTAAAGCAATCCAAATTATTTGTCCTTGTGTGGGGAGGATGACACTACAAGCACCATTACCGTCCAATTGGCACTATTGGCACTATTACAATTGGCACTATTGTTTTTTGCCTGAAGCATGCCTAAAGCACACCCAGAAAGTGAGCCAATGACATCACATGGACACGGCATTTTCTCTTACTTGGAGAGAGAGAATGGGTTTAGTGACAGAGCCCGCATAAACTACAGGTTTTAATAAATGCAATGAAATGCGAGTGCACAGGCGGCTAAAATGTTTGACAACACTCATCATGCATGTCATTGTCAAGAGAAGATTAATTAGAACTAACAGACAAGAAAGCCAAAGAAAGTATAGGGGGTTGTTATTTGTAGTAATTATGATCTAAATGTGAAGAAAGTAAAGTGGATGAAAAGATAACTTGCCGCCAGCAGGGATCGAACCTGTGACCTTCGAATAACGTGTCTGATGCTCTACCACTGAGCTACAGCGGCGGTCATCCTCCCATCCACTTTATGGGGCATATATGTGCATTTAAACCTATGAGTGTTAGCCAGCGCCGCTAGTAGCCATGACGGCGATATTGCCGTCATGGCCATTGTAGTAACCATTAATTCACTTTGGTAAAACGCAGACCTTGTTTTCCAACATACATCAACTGCCAGTGACAAATAGTTCTATATAAATAATAGCACATCAAACTTCATCATCTTGCATAATGGGAAATGTGCAACCCTTGTTCAGACTGGATCAATAAAAGTGCATCTAATATCATCCTACTGTTTAAAGACCACATTGCAAGATCTTTAAAGATCTTACAGAGACTAGTGCAAAAATGATATCCGGAGCAAATTAAAATATCAAATATCTTGCTCTCGGCACTTTCACTGCTGCCCAAGTGTTGCAAGGCAAAAGTGAAGTAGCAATGACACATATATCTTGGAAAGGCAGAAGTTCAGGGGAAAAATGGAAGCTTGAAGAGATGAAAAATTCGTTAACACAGGATGTCACTGAAGCCAACGTTTCAACAAGCGGTTTGTTGCAGCTTTGAAGAAGATAAGACCACTTGTTGAAACATTGGCTCCAGCCACACCCCATGTTCACAAATTTTTCATACAAAACTTGAGGAGCAGAGGTCCATGAAAAAAAACAAAACAAAATAAAGATACAAACCTGTGAGATGTTTCCAACCTGTGGTGGTCAATGATCTCCTGGACTGCAGGTTGCAAGTCAGCATCTTCTTTGGGCAAAAGATTGTGATCCACAAGGGTCAGTGACAACTTGGACTGAGCGAGAAGTTTCTGTAAGCAAAACAGTGAATGAAAAGGAGAATAAATGACTATGTAAAGCAACCTCTTTTCACCCTTAGCAAGTCGTCAATTTAAAGCTTTTTAAACACTGAAAAACATTTAAAACACTGAAAAATCAAGACTTCAACACTGTATCAGCCACACTAATTTATCCACATAATACAGGCATGAAGTATCAAATAAATTATTTAAAAAAAAAATAATAAGGAAAGGAAATGAATATTGGGAATAGGAAAGCATAAAGCTAGATTATGGACCTAGCCAACAAATAAGTCTTCCATCATTCTTTCAATACCTTTTTTTTTTCTTTATCTGTTCTTTCTAAATCACTTTTTGCCGTTAAAACATGCTCTGGCTAATGCACTATCCTTATAGCCAGCATATTTAATGATACGGTGTCACTTTCGCTAGAGACTGGTTCCTCGAGTCAACGCGAATACAACGTTGCCGAGACTGTATAGCAGCCGTATAGAGCACCGAAGGAAAGACAATAAAGCTCAATTGTATACGTTTTCTGGCATAAAGCCAGTCGCGCGGTATGCGTACAGATATGACTTTTATGATGTGGAAATAGCGCAACCGGCGAACGACGCTCACGGCGCGATGCAGTGGGCGTGACGGCCGGCATTTTTTACCTTCAGGTCAATTTCATCCCGGCACACCAGCTTGCCTAGCGGGATGTCCACTTGTTCGAAGAAATACGTGATCTCCGTCCGCAGTTTGACGTCTTTCCTCACGATGTTGAGCACGGGAACGACGAGTAACGTCGCGACCGGCTGGAGCTGAAAGTGAAAACGGGTTTCCGTTAGGAAGTGTCTAGCGTTACGGCCCCGAAGGGGCAGGCGCGCGGGCTAAACAGCGCGTGACCGTGACCCTGCCAACCGGCCATTTCGCTATCGCTCAATGGCCGCACTCGCGAAGCGAGGGCGAAGCCACGATTAGTTTTCCGCGCCCGAAGGGCGCAGAGGGCCTTCACTGAGCAACAGGAGAATAATGTACTCACGTCTGTGGAAAATATCAGACAACGCAAAGGCATCCTAGGGACATCCAAATGACATCCCTTTTGGGAGTTCGGGACTTCCAAAAGACGTCCCACACAAGGTGGAAAAACATCCCAAGTGATACAAAAAAAGACCTTTTTGGGATGTCCCAAAACTGCATGTGTGTGGGATGTTATTGGGACATGTGGCCACTTTTTACTGCAGGATTATTTCAAAAGGGTGGGACATCTGCTCCCATAACATGTTAACTTGCTTCATCGCGCTCGACCACCCCCTACCTGAGAGAGCCAGTTGCCTCTCCAGGAAAGCATATTCCTCGTCCAACCAACCCACTTTTTTTTCACATAGATAACTAAATAACTTCAACCAAGTCAAGTGTTCAGAAACCAAGCAACATGCATGGAACATCAAGTGACCAGCAAAAATGATTTATTGCCTCACTATTATATGGCACTACAATCATGCCGAGAAGGACAAAGAACTTGGTATTGATGAGCGTGTAGTCTAAGGTGCACACTTTCGAGTGGAGGGCCTTCCATGGCGTCCAGCAAAAGGGCTTGCAGAGGCAGCTGAGGACAACAAAAAGAAGGCCTGCATGTATGTATACGTACTGCACACCATAGAGTTTCCTAAAATTAACTAGAGGGGACTCTGGCGCTGCGATCGTTCAGCTACCATGGGAATGATGGGTAGTACACAAATTTGCCTAGTCTTCGTGCTTGCGGCTTCAAACGTACTTGTGGCTTTGTTTATTGCTGTGTTTGGCGTTCGTTTCGGATAAAAGAATAGACCGTTGTGAACTTCGTGACCAGGTTTGAATCGCTGAGCCTAAAGAAGTTAAAGTGGCGAAGTGAAACTGCTGACTTTTGCTGAACTTCGTTTTGCGACAAAGCGGATGCAGCCGACGCGGAGCCAAACGGAGCCGAAAGTACGAAGTTTAGACAAATTTGTGTACTACCCATCATTCCCATGCTGGCTGAAGCGTCATGCGTTGCAGCTCCCATAGACACTAGCGCCAGAGTTCCCTCTAGTAAGTATTGTAGGAAACTCTATGCTGCACACAACATGCATGAAAATGGTGAACAACAGGAACATAGCATGACTATATTGTCATGTCTCCTGAGACAGGGTTAAACCTCATTCCGGATGCACAAGTGCCTGCTTTTACTTATTGCTTTGTCAACACTAGAATCATGAGAACTCTGTATTTATGAGCATGACATCTGGGGTGCACGCTTTCAAACGCAGAGCGTTCCAGCTGGCGTCCGACAGCAGGGCTCGCAGAGGCAGCTGAGAACAAAAACAAAGCCTTAATGTACATGTCCATACTGCACACACAAACGCACACAGATGGTGCACAACGGGGATATAGCATGCCTATTTTGTTCTGTGTGTGTGTTAAGAGGTTAAAGGCCAACTCCGGCGATTTTTTGGCCATGTCAAAGTAATGGTGCTTTTATGTTCCTGAGACGCTCCTGTTACGGGCCCGATAGCAGAAATACTCGGCAAATTGGAGAATAATTTTAAATAAGCAAAAAAGCACAACACCGAAACCGAAACCCAACCGAGTGTACTGTCTACGTATGACGTAGACGTTGTTACGAACGAACCGGAAGTCGTGCAAGGCATTCCAGTCACGCCGGCGCGGAGTATGAAAACTGTGACAGCCGGTAGGACCAGCGAAGCGACGGCCAAACCAACGCTGTCTGTCGCCTTGTGCACAGCAGACGCTCGCTGTAGCGGCCTAAGCGCCGAAGTTAGCGGTGCCCTCGGCTGCGTCACTTCCGCCGCCTTGCCAATACTGACGTCACAGACGCAATGTTGCCAATAACTGTGGGAAGCCAAGAGGGCGTTTGCAGACAATCTTTAAAATTCATTTGCAAACAATCTGCGCATGTCTCAAGCCTGTAATTTGGCATAAATGACGGAAACGTGCAAAGGAACGTACCCAGCGAATTTCACTGAGATCCATCGACCTCGAAAAATCGCCGGAGTTGGCCTTTAAAGGGACCGACAACCAACTTTTATGGTACCTATTTTCTTTAGCGCGACAGAAAGCTTACCAGTCAGAGTGTATAATCAAGGAATGGTGACGTGGAAAATGCCGTGAAACATTTGTAATGCCGTGAAACATTTGTAATTCGAATTTTTCTATCTGCGACGGATATGAAGTCGTATACACACGTGACAAGACATGCTGCAAACAGTGAGCGTGACAGCGGTTCGTGTTCGAGCGCGGTGGTTTACTGCGTGTGTGTGTACTCGTGCGCATGCGCCGCGGCTCGACATGGTCCACTGGCTATCGCGAAGGCAGCGCCGTTTCTTGTCACCATGCAAATCCTTTTACCTCATAAGCAGCACAGAATAGAGCGGGGATGGATAGCAATATACATACTAATATTTTTAGGACCAATAATGGCACACATGACGGCATCAGACTACGTGACTTTGTGCAGCAAAGTGATCAACTCCGCAATCTAGCTTCAAGGCTCTTGCTATAGGTTGCACAACTTACCTTTTTTTTGTTACTTTTAAACACAATTTAGAGATATAAATCGTACACACAGCGCGAAAAGGATGCTGGAATATGTCAGTATATAGCGCGGTCTTTTCATTTCTGACAGGATCTAATCACAAGTTCTGGCGAGTTGTCGGTCCCTTCTCCTTTAAGCCTGGTTCATACTGAAGTGCTTGTGAACAACAATGCACAATTTTACTTATTGCTTTACCAACGAAATTCATGCCAGGAATGACAAAGGAATTGGTATTTACGAGCATGACGTCCAAGGTGCACGCGTTTAAACACAGAGCCTCCCAGCTGTTGTCCAGGAGCGGGGTTCGCAGAGGCAGCTGAGGAAAACAAAAACAAATCCTTCATCTATATGCATATCCACTGCAAGCACAAATATGCATGAAAATGGCGCACAAAACAAACATATCACAACTGTGTTGTTGCATGTCTGCTAGTTTAAGAGGAGTAAAACCTGCTTCATAATTACTTGCTCATAAGCAGAAATTTCTCCCTTTAGCTTACTCTAATTATGTCGGTTACGACTTTCGCATTTACAAGCATAAAGTCTAAGCTGCATGTTTTCCGTCTCGTAACCTGCATGCCTATGTCCAGGAAGCTGAGCACTTTCTATGTCATTACCGGTAGGCAAAGGTGCACACCAGGGGCACCACTACTAGAAGCAGCTGAAAAAAAGAAAAAAGATCATGTAATATGTGTACACAGCTAGCACATGCAAAAAGGATATCATTGAGCAACAGTGCATATCACAAATGTGCTACATTTGTTTGGAAGTAAAACCTACTTGGCAAACAGAGTGGGCTAGTTGGTCATTTCGGTTGCATGAAACTACTTGACTGCTGGTAAAGGATGAAAACAACATGCACTGAAAAAAGGTGGAGGTATAGGGAAGCCAGACAAGGTGCCAGTTGCTAATATGCACCAAGTGACTGAGCAACAGGTTCTGCTACTTCATAGAGATGTAGCAGAAACACCAACATACATTTTTCAGTTTCTTGTTTCAGTAAGACAAAAATCATGGTCATAATCACAAAAGATACAGTATATACCAGTACAAAACTGGGCTGTGCCCTTTTCTTCTGATAACCGGCTAACTGATGGCCAGCAGCAGGACTCACACATGCAACTGAATAAAAGAATAGCATGAATATGCGCTGTTTTGAACATAAGTTCTGGCTTTTCTTACAAATGGCGTCATAATGAGAGCAAAAAGTTTGGTACTGGGCATAAACTGAGGGCAAGCCAGTCTTGTGTGCAGCAATGCTTAATTCATGTCCACAGCCCACTAAAAATGGTTAAACTTGACACATGCATTTGACCATTCCAATTTTTTTTACGTTTATGTCAGTTGCTGTGGAAAACATGTACAACAAACCTTTGAAGTTTTTTTCTTTGTCGTCCAGGGGGGGGGGGGGGGGGACTTCTGATCGTTCTCCACGGCAGTACGCACGCGCCGGCTTGCAGTTATTCAAGGCAGATCAGCCATGTGTTCCACAATCGCGGTGTCAATCTACACACGTGGCCGACAACAACATATCAGCATTGTGAGCTTAACAGTTTCTGCGGAAGGTAAACCAAATCGCGTCACAAATAAAACTTACTCCCACATGCCATTCTTGCTGCGAGGGTCCAGTTCAGCGTACGCCAACCTGCGCGCGACGGGGAGCCAAAGAAGAAAGTGCTAAGAACGTGCTGATTGCAGTAATCCAGGCATGTCAAGTACTTACCGAAGAGTTGGAAAAACGTTGAAATCGGCAAGATCTTGCAACCAGGCAAACACCTACGGCATGCGCGCTTGTGATTTTTCGACGAAACGTCACGGATCAAACACCTAAAATCAAAACGTTGCCTAAAATCGAGGCCAACGAAGAGTTTGATCTATCCGAACTCCAAACACGCCGGGTGCCATGATGGCGATGGCAATGTCTGCGCAGTGCTCGCAGCAAATCCTCCACTATTTGAGGAGGTGTTGGCTCGCAGTAAGCGCAATTAAAGAACAATTGCGTATTAAACCTAAAAAAGAAAACAATAAAATAACAATATTTCATTCAGTTCTTCTAAAGTTATTATGTCGGTGTTTTTAAAAATACGACACCACCACACCAGAGAATATCTACCACTTTAGAGAACGGAAACTGTACCTTTGACTGTAGTACGGAAATAAGGGTAGCGGCGGCGTACTGAACTGTAATAGAGCGAGGCCAGATGGCGCTGCAAGTACTATCATCATCATTAGACAAACGCGTTTTTGCGGTTGGTTCGCCCTGGTCGCGCTACTGCGCTTTTTGCTCCCTATGGTATTTTGTTCTTTGTCGTTGCTAAATCGCTGCTCGCGTGTGTAATATTTATCGCCAGGTGACCAAACTGGCCTCGACTGGCAAAAACAACGTCAATCAAGTAAGGTTTGCATCGTTTATTGTGAGTGCCCAAGCTGGTACAAGCAATGTATACAGTCAGGTCCAAGCAAAACAAGTCACTCATAGTCTCATACACGTCGAAAGCTTTCAACCCGTACGTGTGTAATCAGTCTGAAAGCTGACAAATATGTGCATATAACGGAACACCGAGATCGCTGAAAGAACGTTGCTCTCGTTGTGTAGCAGCGTCCGAGTTTTAACAGCATAGCTTTAGGACAAGGGTCTTATCCTTCCTTTAGTTATGCGGCGCTTGCCAGATTGTGTTGATCTTTGAGTGCATGGTGTGGAGTCGGAAACGAAACGTGCGCTACGCCGACAGATAGTTGGCGCAGTTAGAGCAATGTAGTTTTGATTAATCTTTTACGTAAACAATCGCGGATGCGTACAGTTCTGCATCTTTCTCGCTCTGCGATGTCACCTTGAATGCGTTACAAATAAGGAATATCGCGTTGTGTCTACAGGGCAGGCACGAATTTCTCGGCCGTGAAGCCATACCATAGGTAGTACGTATTCAGGTAATAGGTGGAAGAAAATATTTCAGGCTCGTTTTTTTCCTCGATATAGTTCAGTTACACAGTTTCTACAGCTATAGAATTTCTTGGCGCTAGTAGTAATCGGACTGCTGAGTATGCAGCGTAGATGAATGCTAAAGAAACAGAGATATAAGGCGAGTGCTTACAGATTCTAGAAGCACAATTCTAAGAAAATAAGCTTTAGGCATGCAGTGTACATCTTCGTTGGTGTTCGCACAGAACACTAAACAACTGCTCAGCCGTAAGCACAATCTCTGTATCACATAGACATGTCGATAGAACTTGAGCACTCTGTTGCAAGCAAACACTCACGAAATCAAACTGTGGGGCACGATGTGAACCTGTGCCAATGCTGGATAAATAAAGGTCATATATATATATTGCATACTTGTTATTGTGTTATTTACTTTTTCAAAATATTTGGGCTTGGGAGCACAAGTATGTATTCTCCCTGCTACTTTTAGAAGCTCCGGCTTGAAATACTGTCACATGCGCTCCTTTCTTTCTATGTTTTATGTTATTGGCCAATTGCACGTGTAGTTACTGCATTGCACAAACCGTGCCAGAATGTCTGGGAACATTCCAGATTATTTTAGGATCTTGTTAGGCTGGAGCGTGCAATTGCAAACAGCTCAGTTTATTGTCGAACTAACGCAGCCACCAGTGATAATGCTCGAATGTTCGATGCCGCAGGTATAAATGCCGACGCGCCTTGCCACAGATCAGTTTATCGACGGCTGACGCCTGTTCGCCGCTATCAGTGTGCAGTGTGTATTGCTGTAGTTTGACTTTTCGTTTCCCGGCCACAAGTTCGGCCGAATAAAAAGTTTCATCTTGGGCACACCGACTGCTGCTTTCGTCGACGTCACGACCCCTTGACAATACGTAAAATCTTGTAGTGTGGCTGTGGATAAGTCCAAGTTCATGTATGTTTTAAATTACCTCTTTGATTTCCTAGGTTTTTTTTTCGTGACAGTAGTTTACAGACTTTCACTTCATAGTGGTAGGTGCTACAACTGCGACATGTTAATTTAATCAAACAGCAGAAGTAGGTGTGTTCAAACAAATTTGGCACGTTTCTCTGCTATGCAAAAAAGAAAACACTACCATACTCACTGAACAAAATCTCACTCATCACGACAACGTAAACGTGCTTGGTGAAGCTGTGCTGGAAGAAGTGCTCGTCACACTTATAATTTGTTTATTAGCTGTAAATAATTTGAAGGAGCCCATTGAACATATGTGCAAAGGCTGATGTAATTGAGCACAGCCTTGTAAAGCTTTGTCGTATCTTTTTGTAAACTTCTATGATCTAAACACAGTTAATTAAGGCAAAACAGTTTTGAGCATAGTGTGTAAACTGTCTCATAAGGTACAACTAAACGTTGCATTTACGTTGCGCGGCAGCTGTATTTTCGATGGAGGCGAAAATGTTTGAGGCCCGTGTACTTAGGTTTAGGTGCACGTCAAAGAACCCCAGGTGGTCGAAATTTGCGGAGCCCTCCACTACGGCGTATCGTGATTTTGGGACGTTAAACCCTAGATATTATTAGATGTTGGAAAGACTGTTAATTCCCCTCACTGCCGTGATGTTCGTTTTGTAATGTGATTTATAATTTAAAAAAAACTGACCCTACGTTTCGAGACCCGTTTGGTCTCTTAGTTTTTTTTTAAATTAAGAAGACTAATGATTAAATGTGGCTGGAGAGCGTTTTTATTCTTATAATCTTGCCCAGCCAGACAGACTTCTATATATTTACCCTTAAATTTATAATTTCTGATGATTCACATGCAAAGCATGATATGATTATGAGTCATACAGTAGTGGGCAACTCTAGATTGATTCTAACTGACTGGAGTTAAACAAACGCAGTTGTAGCCTTAAAGAAGACAAGACTGCTTGTCGAAACATTTGCTCCAGCGACACCTCTTGTTAACAAATTCTTCATCTCTTCAAGCTTCCGTCTTTCCCTGAACTTCAGACGCAGATCTAAGCACACGAGTGTCTTTGCATTTCGCCCCCAATGAAATGTGACCACCGTGGCTGGGTATAAAACCTGCGTCGTTGAGCTCAGCAGTGCCAGGTAACGTAACTAATGCACGGAGCTAGTGCTCAATTTCAACGCTATTGCGGTGTAGATTGCATGACACAGTAGACAGCTAATACTTGTGGACGATTGTAGGCACACCTTCATGAGATGCCTGGTAAACCATTCACAAATACAGCATTGCAAGCGTGAGGTTCAAGATGACCTGTTGTAGCAGACGTTCACATGTTTCGCCGCACTTGCAGAGTGGACATTCGGGGGTAGTCATCCTGTCGTTGCCCGGCAATCCTGGAAAAACAATGACATCACCAGATATTGATAAGCATTATCAGTGCATATTAAACTTTGCAAAAATAAACATATAAACATAGTGAACAAAAACAGCGGTTTGTTATACATATATGTAAACGTACCTTATAATGCATGTTGTTTCACTCGGGCTAGCTTCTTTACAGGCGTGTCATGTAACAGGTGCCTTGCTCATTGCACACAGCTGTTTCTTTGTCAGACCAGGAGGCTATGGCAGAAAAAAAAAATATTTCTTATTATAGTGCCGGTTCCTTTATCACAATAAAGTGAATGTGCACTCACAATTATGTGAAGCTTTCGTTGCACTAAATGTGTAGTAAAAATAACCTAAACTGACAACAGGAGAAATGAGACCTCTAAACCTGGCTTCTCAAATGCGACTGCGGCAAAATATAACTCGTATCTTTTTTGCACTGATATGCAAGCTAGTTACGAAGATACATGCGAGACGTTGGTGATGCAGTTGCCTTTCTTTATTGCAGCGGCCTGGTTAATGTGAACCGAACGATAAACTCAGCAACTTGCTCCCACTTGAAGCCACGCCGCAAGGATCGCACGTTTTCTCATCGACAGAGTTTGACACGTTGAAAATATTAATATTGCAGTGCGTCGCCTCCGTGTGACACCCACACGGTCATTGGTAAAAAACTGAAGCAGTGGGTTTTTATACTCACCGGTTCGTATATTCTCGGGCTTGAAACGAGTGTTCATCCGGTGAACGCTTCAACGGTCCCTTCGTTCTCCCGAAGTCTGCTGAATGCGTTTCGCGAAAGCATTTCAACGAGTCAAAACAAACAGAACGAAAGCGAGTGTCTCGGCCGGCAGTGGCTGTAAACTTTTACAGCGAAACGAAAGAGCGCGAGACCCATCCGAATGCACCGTGAACCGTTACCTGCCGTTACGTTGCCTCTGCCGCCGTATATTTTGAAATGAAGATAATGATGCCGATAGGCTGCTGACAACTACGAGTCTGTTGGAGCAAAAACTATTACAAAAGATTGATGATGTGGTAACTGGCAAGGCAAGGCCACTTCGTATAAACAGCAATTTGTTTATTGAAGTGTAACAGTAAGCAAACAACTAAACTTCCTTATTTCAAGAATATTTTAATTTGAAGTTTGGGCCCGACGGGGGCGCCCCTACATAAAAAGTCAAATAGCGCGAATGGCGGCCACCACAACGTCGCCATGTTATCCTAACGCAGGGGTTAGTAGATCCACTCCCTGTGTTTGAAGCTGGAACTCGCCGCGGTCGATTTTTTCGCCCTCTGTGGCGATCGCTGGAACTTGCGACTTTCCGGGGCCTGACCACACCACCGCTCGTGCGGCGCGGCCGCCGTTCTCTGATCTTTCACGAAAAGCACAGTGGCGCGAGTACGTGCGTCGTACCGCCTCTACCAAGTGCAACACTTGCTCACGCGGTTAGCAATCGATCCCTCGTCCTCATAACGGCGCGAAATTTAGAAAGAAACAAAAAAAAAACAAACGAACACTTTCACAAAAAACGTGGATATATTGTTTTTCATGTGTTTTTCATGTGCATGTATAGATATGCAATTGTGCACGCGCGCCAACCATGCTCTCCGGCGGAGTTGCTGTTTCCCATTGTTTAGGATCGCCAATTTTCAACACGGTTATTTCACCGCTAACTTAAAGTCCCAATCAGATCCTACAAGGGATGTTTTAGGAATGATCCCTATGCACATGTCTAAAGGACATCCTAAAAACCACCTTGTTGGGATGTGGGACGTTTGGACATTTTTGGGAAGTCCCTGGGATGTAGTGTCCACATCTGAACTAAAGTCCCTAGATTTTTCCCTGCTCTTCAACAGGGAAAAATCTAGGGACTTTAAACTGGACGTAACCCTATAGCAACAGCCTTTTCGTTACGCTACAAGATGCGCGCTCGACACATACCGGAAGATTCCCAGGTGTGGCACACGGCTGACCGCAGTCAAATTAAGTTAGACAGGTCAGTAAAAAGAAAGCAAGGCACTCCTTACCTCATGCAGCAAGTACGCAGTGACGATAGCGGACACGGCGGAATCCAAATCGCAGGCTTCGTTTCCCAGCACGACGTGAACTTTAGTGAAAGCGTCGAGCTTTTCCTGGAGACATTACGAAAGTGAACGTTAGTTCGTGACCTATGAAACACGCACATATGTTTCGACGCTAATAACCTCAGCGCGGGAATGTACTTTTATTCCGAGTATCGACAGCTGGTTTCCGATACAAAACAGCCAAGAGGCCGTGGGTAGTAACCGCAGATCAAACTGGGACATCGCACGGAAAGCCGCGGAACAAACTGCGCACATTCAATCGACGAAACCACGGTCTTAACACACGTAAATGCATATGTGAAGAAAGCATTTGTGCCTAGAACGTCTAGGCAGCACGACGAATAATACGGAGACGCGTGAAGCGCTAAATGTGCCAAATAAGCCGCGAAACGTAAATACAGCTGATCAAGGAAGGACTACAAGCAATCGAAACCTAACTCACCAAATCACGCTTTCTCTCCGAGAGAAATCGATCCATTCTGTGCGTCGTAGATGTCAGAATGTATCTAACCAAAACGAGAAAAAAAGGAGAGAGAGCCTTAACAGGAGCCTGAAATCCGCTGCACCGTTACGAAAAGGTGAAGAGTCAACTCGCGGCCATTTCCGAATGGAGCAATGCACTTGCAGCGCGAAACGCCAAACACAGGCAGCGCTAAATACAACGATACCAACGATACCACCGCGAGTTGTATCGCTGCGCCACAGCCCCGTTGGTAATGTAACAGTGCGTCTTTGTAGTAAGATTGAAGTCGAAACACGCACAGAGTTCTCGCCGGAGTTGCAAAGGTCGATGTAATTCGCAATCTGAGGACACCTAAATTATCGAAATGGGCGGCAAGTAGCGAACTGCGATTGGTTTAGTGCATTCAGCAAAGTGATCATTTGCAACAGTACAATGCAAAATGAAGGCACATTTATTGTGTAGGGGGTTCAATTCATCCAAACCTTGCTCTTTCTTAGTCCCTAGTAGATGTGCAACTAGCCATGCACAGAGGACAACAACAACTAGCCTAAACAAGTTGTGAACAAAGCGCCTCAAAGGGTTAACTTGAAAGCGCCGCTTGGGCGGCTACCTACACCACAGAACACTTATACTGCCTACACTTTAGGACAGCCAGAATTTGGTACAGTAATGCAGTTTTTAAAGAGGTGCCTTAGAAATAAAAATAATAGTTCTGCAATCATGCTTTGTACAAATCTCGTCAGCCTACACTACTAAATTCTGGTGCACTGTCATTCCACTGTCATAAGCAGTCATTAAAGCTATTAGCTTAAAGGGACTGTCTACCGTTCTTCATCGCTTTCGTTTTGTACCGCAATAGAAAGATCATTTATGGCCATGGAGGAAGGAATACTAAGGAGAGGCCCTGACGTCACATTCGTGAAGCCCCCACATCGCAAACACCCGCATCGCCTCCTAGCGAAGGCGCAGCGAAACATTTCGCGATTTCCGTTGCGACGTTTGCAAGCGCATGCGCGCATCGCGAAACTTTGCAGCCTTTTTTTTGTTTGTTTATTTTTCGCCGTGCAAGCGGCGTAGTCGATTCACGCATGCTACTCTTTGTGTGTGTTCTTTAGGAAAGCTACGCAATGGTGGAAATCGCGTGCACTGCGTACAGTACCGGGTGTCACATTTCATGTGTACGTATACGTTCGCTTCATTGCTGATCACTAAGGCACGGTATTTGCGTGCGAAGCTCTCGGATGTGCGCTCTGTTGCTTGTTACTCATTCTGTCAACTCAGAACTCACGTGAACCTTTGTTTTTGGCGTCTGACGCGCCGTACATAACATGCGCTCAAGGCAGCGTACGTTTTAAAGGCTGCGTCGTTCAACGAAAGGGCAATAAACTTTTGTTGTTATTATCAGACTACGTGATGTATGTATCGTGCGGTGTGCGCCCGCTGCGTGCTTGTGTTGCGTGCGCACTGGAATTACAAACTTTACGTGCACGATCGCGTATACAATACAGCGGTGTCTTCTTTTCGACGTGAAGTTAGGTCAACTATAGGTTGGCGTTGCGCCGAATAGCTACTGCGCTCACTCCATATACACGAGCAAACAACCGCTAATCGGGCAATAGATCTGGAAATCGGGCTACAAGAAAGAAAAAAAAAAAGGCCTAACGCCCAGCAGAACGCGTAAGTCACTGCTAGGTGAGTTCGAATACGATGAGGCAGGGGCTGAATGTTTTTGATTACGGCACGTACCGGTACTTTCCGAAGAACTTCATCACGCAACGCTCGGGCCTGCCGCGCACGAACAGCCTGGTAAACGTCTGCTTGCAACATTTTACTGCGTGCGAACCGCACAATACGCGCTAAGTTTACGCCGGGACTACAAATCCGAACAGAAGCGAACCACCGCAGAGAGCACGCCGCGGGGCGTCTGCTGTTTTGTTTGCCCCATATCGGCTTGTTTGCCCCATAAATCTGACGTCACTTCCGCCACACTTTTCGCAATGCATTGGGATACGATAGGGCCTCTCCTTAGTTTTTCCTTCCTCCATGTTTATGGCAGCTCCCATAGACACTAGCGCCAGAGTTCCCTCTAGTAAGTATTGTAGGAAACTAGTGGCTCAGACATGGCCTCTGAGCGTGTCACGCCGCGCGCTTGCCATCTCCGAGGCCATCGTTCAGAGAACATCTATCGGCTGAAGATTTCTCTTCCCGCCTCCGCCTAGGGGGCCACGCACGTGACAATGTTTATTTTCGTGAATTTTAAACTTATCGTGTAAGATAACTTTACACGTGGAGGAAAAAAAAGAACGAACAAACTATATTATGTTGCACACTTTATGTTCTCGTGATCAAGGTCCCTGCGATTTGACGCGGAAATCTCGAAGGCTATTGGGAGAGACGGTGGCGGGGATGAGCTCGATCGCCGCATTTCCTTGCTGCGGCCCGTCGTAGACTGCAGTGCTACAGTTGCTCTAGTCTTACCTCGGACAGCTGTGTATCAATGCCTTTTTTTTTGGCAAATGCAGCAGTAGATGAACACGTAGGTAAAGCTAATTTTACAGTTCCGCTTTACAAAAAGTTTAAAGCCTGTATTACGGGCGGTTTATTTTATTACTCGTGCCCAGGCGCCAGGGGCGTAGCCATGCAGGGGGGGGGGTCAACAACCCCCCCCCCCCCAATTTTTCAGTTTTGCTTGCGTATATATACACGCGCACAAACGCACACACGAACAATAGTACGACAAGGACTTTTATTTAAAAAAAAATCCAATCCGCCGCCGCCTCTCCTTGACTGCGACTAGTTGCCGCCCGCGTCTGCAGCGGGCAGTTGGCCTGGGGCGGGGACTTGGCCTGGGACGACTTGGCCTGGGACGACTGGGCCTGGACGACTGGGCCTGGGACGACTGGGCCTGGGACGACTTGACCTGGGACGACTTGACCTGGGACGACTTGACCTGGGACGACTTGGCCTGGGACGACTTCGCCTGGGACGACTTCGCCTGGGACTTCGCCTGGGACGGGCTCATCATCTGGTGCTGGCTCTTCATCTGGTGCTGGCTCTTCATCTGGTGCTGGCTCGTCTTCAGACAGTTCCTCTTCAGGAGGCTCCTCTTCGGCCACCTGGTTCCATGGCTGCCCAAGGACATAAGTCATGAAGCGAAGGGCAGTATCGCAAGGCCTTCCTCAACTGTCAACTGAAGACATGGTGCCGGAATGGCCACGAGAATGCCGTCTATGAGCGTGTGGATCAACTGCATGACCAAGCGGACCTGAACCCCATCTGAAAGTACAGAAAATGTTTTAGAAGCTTTGAATTCAGCATAGATATGAACAACATAGTTCTCGACAACTGTTGTGGTAGCAATAATGAAAATATCTTACCAAATACTCCTGGCTCATGCGCTTCCTCCACCTCCTGCGCTGGGTCGAATTCATGGGCAAAGTGAATAAACCGCGGGAGATCCCCTATGGCGAAATGGATCAGGCCTGCATTTGCATCCGTTGGCACGAGCTGTAATAGGGAATTGTTTTTAGGAAAACAGCTCCACAAGTTAACATTGGCGCATCATTTGCATGACTATAACCACTTCGACTTCTGTAAAACTATGTGCTATGCTTTTTTTACTGTACGTATGAAAATATCCCGCCCCGCAGTACTTCCTGGGCTCATGTTAAGCTGCCAGAACAAAGCTATGACTTCTGGCATCTTAATAGTAGTTGGAATTCTACACAAAGGTAACCGAAGCTGTTACTAAAGTTAAGTAACCGCAAGCTTGCATACTTACACCAGTTTGATGTTGGACTTGCTCGAAATGGTTCACAGCCGCTTCAGCCAGGACAATGGCTACCGGCAAAAGCCTCCGTAGTACTGCCCGTACGGCCATCCCTGCAAACTTGGCCTGGAGACCTGTGCTGGAGTGGAGCTGTTGGCACGATTGGTCAAAATTGATCCGGAGTCCCTCACTACACGGCGCGTCTCATAATCACATTGTGGTTTTGATACGTAAAATCCCAGAAATTACTAGCTTTTCACTTTATGTACTAGCACAGGAATCCATTTAAGTGGCATTATGTACGCGACTTCAAGACAAAGCGTTGTCTCGGCTGCTGTACATAATGCTTTTCTGCGGCAGTTTTATAGCATATAGACATGACATTTATTTTAATAAGGCTGAATAAAAGTTTTGCGCTACGCCCCCAAGCACACATAATTCGGTAGTATGGTATGGTACTCTAGGGTCGCTGCGGCCCTCCTGAGCAGTGGCGCTAACCGCGCAGGAACGCTACCATTAGGCAGTTTTAAAATAGCGTACACTACAGGGCGTAGCCAGAAATTTTTTTCGGGGGGGTTCAACCATACTTTATGTATGTTCGTGCGTGCGTTTGTATGTGTGCGTGCATATATACGCAAGCAAAACTGAAAAATTTCGGGGGGGGTTTGAACCCCCCAACCCCCCCCTTGGCTACGCCCCTGGTACACTAAGTTCGCGTAAGCGGCCTGCTATTTCCGTCACTTAACGGAAGCCCGCAAGCGGTTCGCGTACGACGCATGCGCGAAAAGCTAACGCAAAGCTTTCCGGACACTGTTATAAAACTGCCAAATGTGTTCAACTCGATGGCGAAGGCTGTTAGACTGAACGATCGCGCCTATCCAGTCCGGCCGTGTGACCGGAGCGTGAAGGTGCGTCCACAATGGTTTCGCCGTCGTTTGGCAGCCAAGCTGATCGCGTCTCGGCAAGACGCACTCGTTAAAAATACTAATTCTGCAGTTCCCATCACTGTCCCGCGACGCCACATTCTCGCGGGGCTGAGCGTGAGCGACGCTGAGCTAAGAGCATCTATTGCCACAGAAGCTACCAGCGCTCGAATGCCACGCACACCACCATGTGCATTGCAGGCGTCGCGAAACAAGCGGAACGCCGACTGCCCCATTACGACAAGCAAAGCCAGCCGCAGTGCACGTGCCAGCCCGAGCGAGAGGCCGGGAGGCCGGCGCGCGTGACGCGTTCGCTCTTTTTTGTCCTCGTTCGCTCTATCGGTTACGCCGACCAACAACGGCTACGCCGCTCAACGCAGGAACGGGCGGAAAAACTAAGAGCTCGGCTCAAAATGACTTAACAGTGCACTTCTATTTTGTTTCCTTTGTCACTCAACGTCGCCTCGGCCACGGTGTAGATATGTACTCTTTTGGTGACGACACTCGCGAGACGTGATCGACCAGATAAAGTACAACGCCGAGCGCCCGTCGGTCCGCTGACGGCAGCGGATTATCGGCGGGATGACGCGACTTCAAGACAAAGCGTTGCCGTAGCAAATGGCGAATCGCGGGAAATCTGAATATCCTGGTCGGTGAACGCGGCTTCGGATTGGAACGCGGTGGACGCCGGCATTGCCTTCGATCAGGCATTTATCTCTATGTTCAAGTTTTCTCGCCGATAGATAACCGCTGTCGTCACCGGGCCAACGGACGCGCGCCGTTGTTACCAGATCTGCGCCTAGCATGCAAGCCGAGAAGCGTCCCCACTGTGACCTCGACACAAAGCGTCCGTCTCCTAACGGGGTGGTTAGGCTTACCTCAAGAACAGGGCCGCCAGAGGGTTCGAAGCAACTTACAGCCACACCAACTCTTTGACACGCATTTTCGAACGCTGCGATCTTCACGAGCCGGCGACCCGGCTTATATACTGTCTAGAGTCACTGGAAAATCAGAGTACCGCAAAGGTAGGCTGCACGCGGGCAACATTGGGTGGCGGCGGCCATGTCCCTTCCAGACCGTCCGGCGCGTTGCTAGCGTGTGTTGAGAAGTGACCGATCTTTTAGCCTCAGTGCCGTGTTACGCTCGGCAGAACGGCATTATGTGTGTGTTTCTTCAAGAGGATATTAGACGTGATTTCGAGTCATCGACAGGTATGGATCGACTGCGCGGTTAGCGGTGTAACTAATGAAACGTACGGCGAATGTTGCCATGTGCTCGCGAACTCTCTTGATGGCTTCATCGGTCTCTTTTCGTGTCACGCCCGGGCGTGTTCGCTAGCTCGGATCTGTAAACATAGTTGCTTAGCGCAGCGACATCGTGCGAGATGCCATTTACTTCGACATTTGGTGAATCTTGACTGTTTGCGCTAGCGTTGCCGTAGGTGTTCAGGTTCACTGCACTCGAGAACGTTATCGAACAACATCGAGAACATTCAACCGATTCAACATTGCGTCCTTCGACTGATCGCTGACGCATCGCTCGCTTGCGCACCGTGCTTGCTGTTCAACTTGTTGATATGTGTAATATAAGTTGTGCGTGTACGGTAATTGGAAGTTGTGCGCGACATCTTGATTAGGAACGCCAGCAGCCGAACGCACGGGCGAATCGGCGTGCGGTAGATAAGGTGCATCTTATCTTACGATACGTAGAAAATAGGCCATCAAAAATGATTGACATCACTACCTAATTGTTTCATTTCCTATGTCTTGTCTCCTTAATTTTCCCAACGTTGCAATTAATTTGCAAATATTTTGCTGTGTTCCGACAAACAGTTCCTTTTTTTTTTTTGGCGTTGCCAGCGCGTCAACAGCTGGGGTTCGGTTTCTGCATTGCTGCACTTTTTTTCATACTGCACTCTTATTAAAACTTCCTCGGCACGGTGCTTTATGTTCTTTTGATCAGAAATAGCACATCCCGGAATTTTTAAAGTGCATGCTACTGCAACACAGTATGTAGACCTAGGGCTCGCATAAAATCGACTCCCTCAATGCGTGGGATCTGCTTTCTTTTTTTTTCTTTTTTTTTGCTCTGACCATTTCTCACCAACTATATAGTATTTTAAGGGTATGCTCGGTGCAATGCAGCGTCGCAGCATTTTTTGCAACAAGTTTAAAAATACGCTTGATAACATTGTCTTATACCAAGTTAATCAACAGAGTTCCATGCTTGTTTGTGCAATGCCAAAGATCATGCCACAATTGCCTTCGAGTATACCAGTAAACAGTTATTATTTTAATAAATGTTTGATTTCGCTCTCGTGCGTGACACGCTTATAACTCGGATAGCATGCGTAATCTGTTCAACAGATCGAGATATAAAGAACCGAGCAGATAGAAAGGTATGTAGTTTTCAATATTGCTGACCATAACGAACCGAAGAGGTGAAGTATCCTGTCGCATAAGATCTTTTCCAGCAAAGTTAGTGTAGTTCACTGCAGGAAGGAGTGTTATTCAAGGGGGGCGAATTTTTTCAGGCCAACTATGCAGCCACGTAGAACGGCGCTCTTTGACATTAATTTTCCCACTCGGCAAACGAGATTCCCAGAGTAGCTCACCAGTAACGTTCGATTGATGGTGAGCTACTCTCTTTTGGCATCTGCATGCAGTGGCGTAGCCAGGGGGTGGCACACCGGGCCAGTGCCCCCCCCCCCCTCCCGCGAAAACAATGTCTGCTTACGCCCCTGTCTGCATGACGCGTTATAAAAGCGACGAAGTACTTCTGGGGACCGTGGTACTGCTAAATGTCCGGCCACGCTCTGCATTGAACGCGCCTGCACCCAAAGCGCTTGGAAGGGATATGGCGGCGAGAGGTCACGTGATGCGAGTAAGCCAATCGCGTCGGCGGCGGCGCGCGGAAACATAGATATATGGAGGTACAAGAGAAGCATCGGTAGCAAAGGGAAAGAGGAATGCTGCAATTATGAAGCACAGAGCTTTATGGGGATACAATAGGTACGAGGTGCTTCGAGGGCTGTGGAAGGGTGTGATGGTTCCGGGGCTTACATTTGGGAACTCAGTGGTGTGCATGAAGTCAGAGGTGCAATCAGGAATGGATGTAAATCAAAGGACGGTGGGCCGCCTCGCGTTGGGCGCTCACGGGAAGACGACAAATGAGGCGGTAAAGGGTGATATGGGATGGACAGGCTTTGAAGTGAGGGAAGCGCAGAGCAAAATGAGATTCGAAGAGAGGCTGAGGAAAATGAAGGAGAGTAGATGGGCAGAGAAGGTTTTCAGGTATTTGTATAGAAAAAGCGTTGACACGCAGTGGAGAAAAGAACTAGGAGGCTCACCAGTAAATATACGGCTGGCAGTGCGGGCGATATGGCAACAAGGAGCATTAAGCGGAAGGTCAGAGAGGCGGAGAGGACTTATTGGATGACAGCGATGGAAAAGAAGCCGGCTCTGAGTAACTACCGAAAAGGAAAAAACGAAATAAGGAGGGAAATGTTTTATGATAATTCAAGGGGAAGCGCTTTACTGTTTGAAGCAAGGTCGGGCTGCCTTAGAACGCGTAGTTATAAAGCGAGATTTAGTAACGAAGAAGAACAATGTACATGCTGCGGGGGAACTAAGGAAACGATGGAACATGTACTGATTGAATGTGGCGATATTCACCCAGGTATACGTGTGGGCACGAGTCTACATGAAGCCTTGGGTTTTAGGGACAACAATGGAAAGCTGAACACGTCCGCGATAGAAATAAGTAAGAGACGGTTAGAGTATTGGTGGCAGAAAAGTAGAGATAAAGAACAAAAAAAATAATGGGGGAAAAATAAGGTCATTCTGCCTTAAGAGGCAGAGAGATGGACCGTGAATTTATATTTTTTGGTATAATAACATAGATTTTATCAATGTAGATAAGGTATTAGGCCAACATGAAACAAGGAAGCTTTTTTTTTTTTTTTTTTTTTCTTCGAGCCTGGTGGCAGACATGTCACCGCCCCGTTTTAAAGGGGACGCTCATAGCATCCATCCATCCATCCGATACTCTGAAATTTTTCCAGTGACTCTAATACTGTCGACTCTGCTGCGCCGTCTAGCGGATTATGAGAAAAAAGTGAAAGACAGACAAAACTGAAAATGCTTGCCTGTGCCTTCGCATTCCGCAATATTACTACTTTTTTAGTAATAATAAAAGTAAGTAAATACCACGCACCAAAAGCGAGAATTTATATGTTGCAGATTTGTTTACACCGAACGTCCTGACATGCCTGGAATCATATGGTACATTCGACTGGTCGTTTTCGAGCGCTCCGCAGGCGCTGAAAAAAGTGTGTAAAATAGCAACTAACCAATGCTACTAACATTATCGGGTCAAAACATATGATCAGGAAGGAGAAAGATGACTTGCATACCTGCTTGTTCTCGTTGAAAAGGTTTAAAGCTGTTGAATTCAACAGTTTCAAACACAGTCAGAGCGCTCTCAAACGACCTGTCGAATGTACTTTATTCTAGTACGATGGGAAGTACAGGCTTCGGATTGGATAGCGTTAGCTAGCGCACTGTCTACGGATCTTTTTCTACAGTTTCAGTTTCGTTCTTCGCGAGGCGTGGGTAGTGTGGCGCGTTGCAAAGCACTCAAGCAGTGCCTTTGTTGCTCAAAGAGGCTGAAGACAGCTAGGTTTCTTCGTTTGCTGCCCCGTTGCGCTTAACAGGTTGTATTCGACAGTTTTATCAGAGCATCGTGCACCTCCCACCGCTGCGCATAGATGTAGCGTCCCATGCCAGTGCAGGAATTGCATAGAGTTCACGTTCTGTGATAAAGCGCTACTTGTCAAAACCTCTTTCAAATGGACTGTAAAAACGACGGCCAAACGCTAAGTAGGCACACCGTCACGCTCCTTCTCGACTCGACTTCACAACAAAACGAGAGACGCGGTGGGGGCAGGCCCTTGGCAGACGCATCGGGCATCGCGGCAGATGACGCGCGCACCAAACTTCAGGAGGGAAGGGGGGATCAGAAAAATACGGACATCTTTCCTGAATCCGCGCACGGTCACATATGAGAACTATAGACCGCGTCGGCGTACCCGAGCATAAAAGCCGGGAAAGCTTAACGTGTACAGGTATACGTATCAACAAAGCGATTGTACTTTGAAGCCCTTCACGTCATAGCAACATGCAAACACGTGCAGTTCAGTGTGAAATCCAAACACTAATTTTGGCTCTTTATTTACTTATTTTTTGTTTTGGCGAAATGAAGACAGATTGTTTTAAAGGAACACTAAAGAAAACAACAATTTTTCTCGTATTAGTAAATTACCATTTCGCAATACCGAAGGCACCACTCTTAGCGCGAGAACACGTTTAGTAAGGGAGTAAAGGCGCAAAAAAATCCCGCAGATTCCACGCACTGTGCGAATCGATGTACAGTGAAACCTCGGTGATACGAATCTCGCGGGACCACCAAAATATCCGTATCATCCGAAATTCGTATCACCAGAAAGCATGGAAAATTAGCGTGCGACAAAAGAAAGCTGGGGTACATATATTCATTTATTGTTTTTCAAGGCTACACCAACGTCAGGAAGAATCCTGAATGATTGTTAGTTAAGTTTTTTGATGTTGGCAATTATACCAGCACTCGTAAATATACGACCCGTACGCGCGTATATTTCATTAATGAACCAGGTGCGTTGTGACCCGCGACAGCAATAGCCCCTTCCAAATTTTAGTATGCTTTCTTGCACTACAGTGGAGTGCTGCAGTGAAAGTACCAACAGTAGCGCTTTGACGCGATGGATCAAGGTCACAAAATTACAGAACCATGGCCCTGTGTTATGATTTTGTTATCGCGGAGGTGTTGGGATGCTTGTTGGAAGATTTACAGCCGTGCCCGCACGATTGCGACCTCAACAGTCGCGCATGTTGACATTGTGACGCCTGAATCCTCCGCCAAGACCGCCCTCGCCTTCTTTCGGTCATCGTCCACCTTTCATAGGTATCTGATGCACGAGGCAGGACGTCTAAACACAGTACAACGACAGCAGCCGGGTCTATGCGTTAAAAAAAAGCATGGCGCCAATGTCCACTGTAATCTAAACGCGAAGGCACCGGAGGCACATAAGAGCCTCAAAGATTCCCGCACACAGTGTCGGAGGCCGTGACGCGTCCCTGAAGTTTTTTCTGACCGTAAGAAAAGTGTTTTTCTTACAGCGTGATTCTGACGATTTGGCGGTGCGGCGCGGCATGCCACGCTTGCGTTGCCGCGCTCGCACGTGCTTGGCGCGTCTTCTGCCCGGGCGGTAGCCTACGTTCGTATCAAACGTCGCTGGGTGAAAATCGGTTCGCAACAGCCATATTCCATTACATTGCAGGCTAATGAGCCTTCGCCGGGACCAACGAAAAATTCGTATCACCCCGAAATTCGTATGAGGTGTGATCGTATCACCGAGGTTTCACTGTAATGCGAAGCAGTCAGCAAGGAGCTGCATACATCGCTTTGTTCGCCTTTTGAGGCAAATGAAGTCATTCATGTCATGACATGTAGTTCATTATCGCATGTTGGTCATGCATGCATGCATGTACAATCTGGTATATAAAGGCGAACCTCGTTAATACGTACCCGCTTTAAGCGTACTAACGGTTAAAACGTAGTTGCGACGAATCCCCGACCGAGTCTCATAGAGCCTAATGCATTCGCTGACCGCTTAAGCCGTAGTGCTTCGCCCTACGCCTACCGGTTAGTGCGTACCCTGCGTACCGTGATAACGTTTTGTGCCATAAAATTTCTTACTGCGCCGCTGAACTATCCCGACGCCACAATGTGCCGCCAAAGGTTTTCCGTCTTTTCGAGAAGTGCGTAGATCGGTCGATCAATGATTCCGACTTCCGCGCGATTACGGCGCCGCCTTTGCGGGTAAGCATCAGGAAATAACGAATGTGAGGCGGCGGCCACCGACGAACGCGCCAGCATCATGACTTATCGCCGACAACCTTATCACAATAAGTATCTTCAGGTATCTGCTCGGGCACGCGTGCGGCGCAGCACTACTTTAAGCCTAATGCACGCATTTGACAGGCGACAACCTAAACGCACTGGGCCGCCGATCACTGCCGCCTCGTTGTTCGGGGCCGTGTTCAAGCGCACGCCAATTTGTAGAAACCAAGCAGCTCGCTGTTGAGGAGTTGAGCGTTGCTAGTCGTGGGCGACGAGAAACCTCTTTGCATAGACGCTATCACGCTAAACGCACGCGTACGGTTCAGCAAGCGTAGCGCTGTTGTAACCGTACTGCACGCTTTTATTGGGCGACCACCCAAACGCGCTTCCGTCCGCTGCCAGTACCACTAGAGCGTCGCGGAGTGCGCATCGCTTGCAAGAAGTTCGTCATCGCCGCGTTAACCGAACAAACTCGTCTGTGCTCATCGCCGCATCTGTGCACGGTCTGGAGCGAAGTGGGTACGAAGGACACTCCCACGACAAATGTGCGCGTGTGGTACAGCAAGCGGCCCGGCAGTGACGGCGTGAGCCGAGAAGGCGACACGCTGCACGCAACTAGCCAGGAGACGATCTGCTCCATGCAGCCGTACTGCGTTTCACTGGAACTGTCAGTTTTCATTTAGTAGCAGATCGCGGTACAGACGCACACACATATATCGCGGAAAGTCGACACTGTCCGTTCTGTCGCTACGTCGGTCACTGCGTATACCGGACTAATAGTTCCGGAATGCTCCTTGGCGTCGCCACCGCGCGCTATCGGCACTATCGGACGGTCGTGCGAGAGTACCAGAATCTTCTCCAGTTTGGCAAAAAAAAGAAAAGCTTTTGCAGTGGGTACTTTAGGCAATATTTGCTGTGGCACTGTATTTATTTCTCTGCTGGCAGCGATGGCGTACGCGGAGGAGATGCAAATTTTTACTTGGTGGTTAATGCGTACTACCGTTTAGTGCGTAGTTATGCGGCGTTCCCGGCAGGTACGCATTAACGAGGTTCCACTGTACCATGCTAATAAAACGTGTATTCTGGTATATAAATGCACTACCTGTCATTTATGTTCGTCACGCATTCATGTCATGGCCATACCGATTTTGGTACATATCCATTAAACAAAACGTCGGGAAGCACACCAAAACAGTGTCATGTAAATTATGCCGTACATGACATGCATGTCATGATTTGCATGTTAGGACCTGTCATTTATGTTCCTCATAGAGTCATGTCACGCCATAACAATTTGGCATATATCCAGTGAATGAAGCGGCCACGAGCGCTTCAAGGCTGAGGAATTTCGGCATCGAAGCCAAGGGCATTGTTATATTTTTACCTCTTTTACAGCGAAAGCTGTTATGAGATCATTTCACCGGCCGTTTTTGGCGCCGTAGTTGTCCGCCGCCGCCGCCGCCGGTGTCCGTAACCAGTATCGCTTGAAATAAGAAAAAAAACGAAATAAGAAAAAAATTCCAGGATGGAACGAGGTTCGAACCTGGGCCCTCTGTGTGGGAGCCCAGTATTCAACCTCTGAGCCATGCCGGTGCTTGAAACTGCTTTGCAAAAAGGTCCTATACAGGCTTCATGTCGGGAAGGAACCACATTAGCACATGCAATATAGCGTGGTTAGAAGAGTAAAATAAGCACCAAGCGTCGCACAACGCGAATTCTGTAACCAATCGTCACACAATGCGAATTGCGCAACGTGTAGGTTGTTGAATGCTTCCAAGCCATACAAAGGGCTCTGCCATAATTCTTCATCGTCATCAGGCACAGCATCAACAAAGTGCGCATAATGCCTTACATGCGTTTAGCAGGTCAAATCAAATCAAATCAAATCAAATCAAATCTTTATTTGTCGCAAAAAAATATACACGCATTGGGTTAGTATATACAGAAGGAGGTCCCATAGCACAAGGCTGAAAGGGGACCTCCTGTCAGAAAATTACATGTTGATAAGTACAACAAAATGGCAACTAAAAAGCATTAAGTAATTATTGATATTATAAAGACAACGCAAACATGCAATAAAAATGCCAGTAAAAATGGTAACAAACCACGTCTAGTAATTATACAAAGCTATGAAAGAACGAAACATCCAATCAAAATGGCAGTAAATCGGGACCATAATGACGTTAATGAATAATATATAGCTGTTGAAACAATTCCAATGTTCATGAGTAATAATGTGAAAAAATAACGAACACAGTAATGGCTCTAAATGTAAGAGAACGCCGATATAGAATTACAGATGAGTTATGATTGCGAGATAATATGTTTAAGTTCTTTTTTAAAAGCTGGTAATGACAATGTTTAGTGCTTAGTGGTATTGAGTTCCAAAACTGAATGGCTGCAATATGGTAGTATGTTTGCCGTAGTTAGTGCGTGCATGTGGGAGTAAAAAGTTGTTGTTTGAGGCAAACCTAGTAGGATTAGAGTTTAACAATTGAAATTTCTCCAAAACATTGGCTGTTATGGTACCGTTAAGACAATTAAATACAAGAATCCGGTATGTGGTGGCTGGCGTCGACCCTAGAGAAGACCAAGATACCCTGCGCAGAGAGCTCTTCTGCCCTCAACATACCATTGTTGCCGCACGCCACATGGGAAAGAGCGGTACTTGTCTCGTCACTGTTCAAGGTCCCTTGGCCGCTCCGGAGAAGATGTACTACTACGGCTGCGTACTCCGCCCCCGACCTTTCAAGCCTGCTGTCATATTTTGCTATGGATGCTATAGAAAAGGACACATGAAGGCATCTTGCCCTAACACACAGTCGGATGCTGACATGGACGCAACAGCCGGCTCCAATTTTCGCTGTGGACTTTGCAAGTGCGATGACCACGACATAACATCACCTCAATGCCCGACTAAACGAAACGCCACTCGAGAGCTTCGACATAAGCGTCAACAATCAAGTCATTTAGGCGGCGCCAGCGTTCTCCATTTGAATAATAGTTTCGAGATCTTGGCGGACTTAGAACCGGACGACTCTCACATCACCGAGGCTACGTCTTTCGCCGAAAAGAAAAGTTATAGTGCCGCGGTCAAAGAGCCGCGCAAGAAGCTCTCCCCGACAAACTCTGCTCTTCCTGCTTCGCAAATGGAAACACCAGATGACCTTGTATCACTGGATACAAGATTGGCCCGACTCCAACAGGAGATAGATAACCTTCGGCGCCGTCGAGAACTTCTAGCAAAACGAGCAGCATCGTCGTCCACACCGCAGCATGACACAAACGTCCAGCCTATCCAACAGCCCCGGTCTTCGTCGGCGGACCTGACACCCATGGAACTTCTACAATTCGTGGCTAAACAGCTGATGTCACTGACGCAAGTTCTGGCTTCAAATCTTCCTCAATAATGTCGTCGCAACACTCCCGGCCACAAAACGTCCTGCAATGGAACTGTCGTGGCCTACCAGGCAAGTTAAGTGAACTTCGCAAAAGGGTTCACCTCGGACGTCATGCTTGTTGGGCAGTACTCCTACAAGAACCAAATTCCCAGTTAAGTATCCCGTCATTCACATTATACGCTAATCCCAATATGCCAGATCGACGTTGCGTCTCTAGTAATGTCCTTCCAGGCAAAGCCACAATATATGTGCTCACAAGGCTGCCTCAAAGGGGCATCGATCTGTCAAAATGGTGCTCGCAATCACAGGAAGTCGTCGCGGTTAAAGTCCGCCTTCAGAAAACTGACGTAATTCTGGTATCGTTTTATGCCAAGCCGCACACTGGCTCATCTACCCGATTAAGATTGGGATGGATTCACTTCCTTCGAACTCAGCACTCAGGGTGCCCTATATTAGTCGGTGGCGACTTTAATGCTCCGCACGTGGCATGGGGGTATCCCACATCATCAGCTCGTGGGAATCATGTCTGGGACACATTTGTGGATGCACACTTCCAGCTGCTGAACGATGTTACAATCCCAACGCGCCGTGCTGACCAACCGCACGCTTCATCGTACTCGCCCGATTTGTCATGGTGGTTAGGATCCGGCGCAATTGGATGGCAACGTGAACCGGACTGCTGGGGAAGTGACCATTACCCCATCTTTCTCGAATTTCCCACCCACGGACACTCCCGACTTCGCCGCTGTTGTCGAGTTGTTCACTGGGACGCCTTTCGAGAGGCAGCACTCATACCACAGGACCAGTCGCCGCAAGATCTTCAAGATTTTCTTCGAAAGGCACTGGATTCGGCAACTAAAACGTCCTGGGTAGATGAAAGCCGCCCGGCCCCAGACTTGCAGCTGTTGCGCCTTTGGGCGGCCCGGCGCCGGGCTGAACTTGCTGCGGTGCGCGATCCTACGTCGATAGAAGCAAAAATTCAAATGCGGAATATCGCGGCACAAGCTCGTCGGCATGAGCGAAGACTGGACAGAGGACGATGGCTAGATTGGTGCGCGTCTCTCGGACCCTCGTCACGCACAGCCTCTGTCTGGCGTACGTTTCGTGCAATGGAGAAGGGCCAACGTCAGCCCGACCCAACGGCTTCGGTGCTTCTAGCCACTGCGGATACCCCGTTGCATGCTGCACAACAAATCGCCCGGACGTTGTTCCACACTATGATGTACTTCCTTCCCCTATAAATGACCATGTGACCCTGCCTTCGACGATAGGCCAACAACCTAATTCAGAGGCAGTTACTGGAATCCAAGCACCATTCACAATGGCCGAGTTGATAGCAGCTATCGACGCGTCTAAACCACGGACGACTCCTGGACCGGACGGATTACCTTACGAGTTGTTCAAAAACCTGAATGAGACATCCTTGGCCTCGTTTCTGGATAACATCAACCACGTGTGGGCTGAAGGCGATATTCCTGCTTCTTGGACGCACGCGGAAATCATACCGATACCGAAACCAGGAAAAGACCCTACTAATATACGCAACCTGCGCCCTATCGCCTTAACAGCGACTGTCTGCAAATTAACGGAGAAAATGCTCTCTACGCGAATAACCTGGTGGCTTGAACAATTCAAATGGTACCATCCTGCACAAATTGGATTTCGCACGCACTTGGGCACAGAAGATGGACTTGGAGCACTTACTGGCATGGTCTTGGCAGGCAATAGGACACGCCGGGTGCGAACAAAAACACGGTTGATCCCTCCGTCATAGGAATCGGAATAGCACGAAAGTAAAGCGTGCCCTTACAGAGGTAACTGAATCCTTACTGTACATTGATATAGGAGAGTTTGCACATTGTATATTGATGTCTGGCAGCTAACGGCGCCGTTTAACGTGTATGCACCCACTTTGATGATTGGTGGTACGTCTCCATCCCGACGACTAACGTCCATGTTAAATGATTAAACAAACCCTTGTGGTAGCTGTAGTAGTTAACGGTGAAAGCGTAATCAGAGAACGAGGTGTGATAGCCAGAAGAGCGTCGCATATTGGACGCACAACTTGGTCGCCATCCCGCGGCATGTTAAAATGTGATTGAACACCACGGCCGGACTAGAGGGAAACGCAAAGCGCGTCGTGCCGTCCCGGTAGCCCGGCCGCGATTTTTCTCGGGGCGAGAGCGTGAGCATGGAACGCGCTGTTACAGCCAGGTGAGGCAGGCGTGCGTCGCAGAGCTATTTTTGGTTTGTATCACTGATCTCCACTAGGAGGAGCTGGATGGCGCATCGAGCACGCGGGCGTGAAGCCACCGGAAGCCGCCGTTTTTGTCCCGGAAAAGAGCTTTTCTCTTCTTTTTTTAAAGAAATACCTGCCTGTAGCGCAGTACACTGTACGAATCGACCGGAAAAGTCGTCAGGGAAGATATTTAGTGCGTAAGCACCTCAAAGCTGCGTTACTTTTTACGCGTTCTGTACGTTGCAGCACTCCACCGTATTCGGACGGTGTCGGCACGGCGTCTGTCATCTTTCGTATAGCGTTCGTCGGCGTCTAAAGTGAGGCGTAATCGCAGAGTTTGAAAAAATAAAAAAGAAAAACGATCATAACAACAGCTGCCACCCGAGAATATTTGAATTGCGCGACTGAGACGCACAGGAGACGCCAGCTTCCGGGACAAACAGGAGACCTTCCGGTGGCTTCACAAGCACCCGCCTAGCAGAGCGGGGATGCGCCGTCCAGCCTTTTAAATGGAGGTCAGTGGTTTGTATTAGCGTGATGCTGAGCGAGGCCGACGCTTTTACGACGCTTGGGCAAAGGTCGCCACCTCGCGGTGTGTTAAGGCATTGAGAAAATTCAACTTTTATTGAAAACGCGCCGAATGGGACGGACGCGTAAAGGCGTTGCAGGTTCTAGTCGCGGAGGCCACAGCAATGACGAATTACTTTACCTTACCACTCCCAGAGGTCAACACCATCCAGCCGACCGGGAGAGTGGTAGATATAAAAGGCGCGTTCGTAAAGCCTTTACAGTCTGTGACCGTGGCGCAGTGGATAGCGTGCCCGGCATCTGTTGTTGCGGACCGAGCGGTCGTGGTTCGATGCCTGTTGACGGCATAGAGTTTCCTACAATACTTACTAGAGGGAACTCTGGCGCTAGTGTCTATGGGAGCTGCAACGCATGACGCTTCAGCCAGCATGGGAATGATGGGTAGTACACAAATTTGTCTAAACTTCGTTCTTTCGGCTCCGTTTGGCTCCGCGTCGGCTGCATCCGCTTTGTCGCAAAACTAAATTCAGCAAAAGTCAGTAGTTCCACTTCACCACTTTAACTTTTTTAGGCTAACCAAATCAAAACCTGGTCACGAAGTTCACAGCGGTCTATTCTTTTATCCGAAACGAACGCCAAAACACGGCAATAAACAAAGCCACAAGTACGTTTGAAGCCGCAAGCACGAAGACTAGGCAATTTGTGTACTACCCATCATTCCCATGGTAGCTGAACGATCGCAGCGCCAGAGTCCCCTCTAGTTAATTTTAGGAAACTCTATGGTTGACGGTACCTTTTTTTCTTTGCCATCTGATTGTGTATATTTTTTCGACGTCATTTCCGTGACGGAAATACGTCACTGAAGTCTTGGTGGACCCCGGCATAAAACACTTTCGTGTTAATATTAGCCATGGATGTGCACAAGGCATATGATGAAGTTAGCCACAGTGCCATACTTGCCATTATGCGTTGCGTGGGACTACCCGAGCGCGTGTGCACCTTCGTACACAGGTTCTTGACTCAATTAACGAACGTTTGCTATTCGTGTGGCGGGAAACGCAACCGGCACCTTTAACTCAAACGGGGAGTGCCACAGGGATCAGTACTTGCACCATTGCTCTTTAACCTGGCAATGCTACCCCTCGGATGGGCTCTGGCAGCGATCTCGGACGTGTATTACATCATATACGCCGACGATATCACAGTGTGGAGTGTTCACAACGACCTTCAACGACAGGAATCGGCGTTACAAGAAGCTCTAAACACAGCCGACGAGTGGTGCAGATGCATAGGATTGACCCTCTCAACAGACAAGACTCTCTACATGTCGGTTGCCAACAGCTGGGGCCGGCGACGACTTGTAAACACGCCTATTCAGCTGACATTATCTGGACGTCCTCTTACGCCAGCTCCCCAGCTACGCATATTAGGCGTTGTCATTACGGCAAATGGATCTGCAAAAGCTTGGATTCGCGAAATTAAGCAACAAGCGCACCAGGTGCTCCATCTGATACGACGAATCAGCTCCAAGGCTGGAGGTGCCCGCACGAAGATTGCCCGTTTACTTGTTCGAAGCAGTGCTGCAGCCTCGCCTTATTTATTCGGCTCAATTTCAGCACCTTACAGTGA
The DNA here is from genome assembly GCF_013339695.2 of Rhipicephalus sanguineus. Classification (NCBI taxonomy): domain Eukaryota; kingdom Metazoa; phylum Arthropoda; class Arachnida; order Ixodida; family Ixodidae; genus Rhipicephalus; species Rhipicephalus sanguineus. The sequence goes on from NC_051180.1 coordinate 110,250,157, forward strand.
GAGATTGGGCCCGTTTAGAATGCATCAACAGAGAAGCGATGCGCGTCGTTACCGGGCTTCCACGATGCACACCTATTCCGATACTTCAGGAAGAGGCGCAACTAAACACCATCGACGAGTTGATTTATCAACGCCGACAAGCAAGGGAACTCAAGCCGTCATTTCTACCACCTGCTGCTGACTTAGCGGCATATATGGGCAATCCAGTGTCTGCCTCGCCACCTTCAATAGTAAGCCTTCCACCGTGGGATCACCGGCAACTAACGGATAACAAACCTATTGGCCGCCTCCGAAATCCAGTCCCTCGTCCAACGACTACCTTCCGGCGCCACATTGAAGAAGCAGATGCCGCACTCCCGACAGGATCACTGGTGGCCTATACTGATGCGAGCTGCACGGACACGCAGGTGGTTACGTCAATCGTGGTGCCGGGGCACCAAAACCTGTGTGTCAATCGATTGTACCTCCTGAGAGCTCCGGTTCCATCGGTCAGTGCTGAACTTCTGGCAATACGAGACGCAACGAAGTTGGTGAGCGCGGCTTCCGCATCGTCGTCATCCTTTACTATAATACGCACAGACTCTACATCAGCCCATAAAGGAGCTCCGCAAGGTATATAACGCGCACACTTTCGCAGGTGATATACAGCGTATAACTGCACAGATGCCTGGCCAGATAAGGATACAGTGGATACCACGGGACACCATTTCTGCTCACATACAAGCTGACACCGCCACCCACAGTGAGCTGCCACGTACTCTAGAAGCGCCTTTCCCGAGTGATCCCCGGGGTGAGTTCCTCCACCGCAAGGAGATTCTCCGCCGCACCACACGAGATTTAATTCCACCGTGTGGTTCAAACCTCCCAGGCGGGCTTACCCGCCAGGAGGAGGTGGTGTTGCGGAGACTTCGTGTGGGGGCGGCACTTACTCCGTCGGTCACATATGCCTGGCCACAACATCTGCATGGACCATTTGGGGATACTTGCCCATTCTGTACCACCGAAGCGTCCGCGGTTACAATCAAGCACCTGTTGTGGACATGCCCTGGCCTGAATCAGATACGGCGGCGCTACCTGAGAACAGTGGGCCTTCATCCGACAAGACCACCAGATTATGATTTGTGGCTCTATGGGCCCCACCATAGAGCATTGTTGATGTATATAGCGGAAGCCGGCCTCTACCTGTATATTTAACTGTGTATGCCGTTGGGCAAACTCGAAATTAAAAAAAAAAATAAAAAAAAAAATAAATTACACACTGTTAGTACACTATGTTGTTGGAAAAGTGGGGACGCGCAGGTGATTGGTGAACTGAATGTTAGGATGCGAATGGCTTGATTTTGGAGACGTTGAAGTGGAAGGATATGAGATGGATATGTATTTGCCCATGACGTGATACAGTACGTGATATGACTGTGGATGAAGGCGTAGTACAGTTTAAGCAAAGTCTGCAAGGAGAAAAATGGTCGTGCTTTAATTAATGTTCTGATACCATGAGCAATCCTCTGCCTTATAAGTGAAATGTGATGATGGTACTTGAGATGAGCATCTAGGACTACTCCCAAGAATGTGCACTTAGTAGCACTAAGAAGGCTGGGCCGTTGATAGTAATAGCGGGTGTAGGTGAAAGAGCGTTATGACTGGAATGGAAGACAATGAACTGTGTTTTATTGGTATTAATTGTTAAACCATTAGCTGTGCACCAATTCTGAATGTTATAGAAGTCAGAGGACAATTTATTAGCGTATCGATGGACTTGTCTTTAGTAACTATAGTTGTATCATCTGCGTACAAGAAAGGTTGACTGTGTGTTAAAATTGAGGTTAAAGGCCAACTCCGGCGATTTTTCGAGGTCCATGGATCTCAATAAAATTCGCTGGGTACGTTCCTTTCCACGTTCCCGTTATATATGCCAAATTACAAGCTGGGGACATACGCAGATTCATTGCAAATGAATTTTATTGATTGCCCCGACTCTCCCCACCTCGCTTCCCAAAATTATTGGCAACATTGGGTGCGTGACGTCATTTTTGTTAAGCGGAAGTGACGGAACCGAGGGGCCCCTAAAGCGTCTGCTATCCGCAAGGCAACAATCGCAAGTATTTGGAGAGCGCTTCGTTGGCTGGACGTGTGAATTTCAGTTCCTTGTGGTAATGCGTGCGATGGGTGGCAAGTGGTGTCGCGTTGTGGGCTGCACCCGATTCCCCGTTGTCAGTCACGAAACACTCGCACCTAACAATTACCCTGCGTCTCTATATTAGAGTGTTTTAGCTAGCAATGCCGGTTTACCGCGCGGAAAGTACGGTAATACCGTACCGGCTAAAGAATGCACATGCGTGAACACCACGGAAACACTTTCCGTAGCATATATAGGGTGCACCGTGACCGGGCCTATCGGTATACGGTGAGCTGCGCATCGTGCGAAACAACGTAACCTAATGGTGCGAAAGGTGGCTCGTACTTGGCTTATATTAAATTCCTTCCGCCGTACCAACGCGATGTTGAACGCCGCTATTGCCAAACTTATGCACTCTTACGAGAACGGAAATCTGGGCGAGTTTGTAAGAATTCATCGTAGAGCATGTAGCGCGAGTGGTTAGCGCTCGTCTCGTGTTTATGTTGCTTTCTTGTGTCCCCGTAATTTTCACGCTACATGCTCTATTATGCACTTTTCCCATAGCAATATTAAGAAGCTTTAGTTAGTCCGCGAACTTCTCAGCGATAGCATTTTACCCGATCACGGCCCCACAAACTTGAGCTGCCTGGACAGGTGGTGCCATCTGGCGGTGGAATGTGCAACCAGGCAAGCAAAGAGCTAAACAGGTGTGTTCCACTTCATCGAAGAGGAATGGCCATGACAGTTGGCTTCCAAATACGTCGGATTCGCAGCTGTCATTTTCCGACAGCTCAGCTTGTGCACGTGACACGGTCAGTCACACACAAGATTTCCGACGGAGTCACCTTTCAACTGAGCGTCTGCTCTTCGCCGCTTTCGCAGCTTTCATACTACGCGCTGGCGGGACCGGCATGCCTTGCATGATTTCCGCTGAAGACAGTATGCCCGGTTGGGTTTCGGTTTCGGTGTTGCGCTTTTTTGCTTATTTAAAATTATTCTCCAATTTGCCAAGTGTTTCTGCTATCGGACCCGTGACAGGAGCGTCTCAGGAATATAAAAGCACCATTACTTTGACATGGCCAAAAAATCGCCGGAGTTGGCCTTTAAGTCATTAATATAGATAGATAGAGGTACCAACGCTTTCGGTAGAATGACGAAAAATGGCACAGTGCCTGCTGCCCTACTTCTCAAAAATTACAATGATTTATAGCGTAGTGGGTTCCTCGCAAGTGCACTTGTATTGGTTGCCAAGGAAGCCCATAAGCGCATGATCCACTTCCTCGGGGTGTCAGTAAAGTTCTTCGCACCCCCCCCCCCCCCCACGTCTCTCTCCCACGTCAACGTATGTTATACAGCATGACAGGAGAGGGAAATAGCGACCGGGCGTCACCCAATGCAAATTACATAACTGGTGGGCCGTTTAAAGATTCCAACCCATTACAAAGGGCTGAGCCATAATTCTTCATCGTCATCAGTCGTCGCGTCAACAAAGTGCACATAATGCCTTACAGATGTGTAGCTGGTGTCTCGCTTCTCCGCAGAATGACGAATAATGGCTTAGTAGGTGCTTCCCAACTTCACAAAAATTGTGATTTATGGTGTAGTGGGTACCTTTCTAGTGTACTTGTATTGTAGCCCCAAGAGAACCTAACGGGCTCTAGAAACGCCGCTCTTCCAGCTTTCGCTGTGACTGTGCTGCGGTTTCAGCGCAGGCCTGGCGTTTTTTATCATCTCCTTGATATGTAATATATATTATAAAGTACTAACAAGAGGAACTGAAAACCATGTGCTAAGAATGCACTACCTCTTTCTTTTTATGCAGTAAATTCAGTCGGTTTGTATTGCCCCCATAGCAAAACAATGCAATGGTGGGACTAAACTTCAAAAATTTTTTTGACTAAAACAAAAACTACTTCGATTAAACTTTCTGTGGACGAAGTTGTTATGATTCTCAATCCTGTGCGTTTTTCTGCTTATTTTTTCTTGGACCACCTTATGGTGCTACAGACGTCATAGGTCAATGTAGCGTTTTTTCCAAGTTCAGGATTTTATTTTATAGCCTGTGCGCCGCACACAGGCAAAACAAAAACTTTAATAGATAGTAAATTTTATGGAGAGTTCTACAAAAATAATTGATGTATTTAGTCTACAATCGTCTTTTGTAAAAAAAGTCCCGAAAACGCTGCAATTTACTCAATTTTACCTACGCGCCAAGGAGTGAAAAATATAAACTCTAAGCAACTGTCCTATAATAAAATTGCGATGCTCTAAAAACACAAAAAAGCAAGTTTCGAATGAATGCGTGAAACGGTTCATTTACAGTGAATTTTTCTTTCGTACCTGGTTTTCCACCATATCGAGAAGTTCAAATTGCGCTCACGTGCCCGAAAAGTTTTTGCCACTCAAAATATTTTGGGAAAATACTGTAGAACTAATATCTATATGTGCGTAATTTTCTCAAATTTTTTCATAGAAATTGAATTTTGTCGGGCGCCCCGGCTGGGACAGTTGGCGTGGAATGATCCAGCATTAAGAGGCATGTTAGTCATGCCGCACATCACATGCATGTCATGATTTTCATGCTGCCACCTGTAATTTATGTTCGTCATACACTCACGTCCCGCAATACCAATTTTGGTATATATCAAACTAGCGAAACGGCCGCGAGCGCCCCATGTGCGTGGCATGTAAGTCATGCCGTACATGTCACGATTTTCATGCTGCCACCTGTCATTTATGTTCGTCACACAGCCACGTCCCGCAATGCCAGTTTTGGTATATATCAGATTAACGAAACAGCCGCAAGAGCACCAAGATCATGGCATGTAAATCATGCCGTTCATGACATGCATGCCAAGATTTTCATGTTATATGACCTGTCATTTATGTTCGTCATACAGTCATGCCATACCAATTGTCATGTCATGCAATACCAATTTCGGTATACATCCCATTAGTGAAACGGCTGCGACAGGCCCGTAGCCAGGAATTTTTTTTTGGGGGGGGGGGGGGGGGGGGGGGGGAAGTCCACTGGCTGAAAACCATGACTATTTGAGAAAAACACCTATTTTCATTAATTATTTTTGGTAAAAACACCTACTTCACCAAAATTTCGCCCCCCCCCCCTGGCTATGGGCCTGGGCTACGAGAGCACAAAGTCGTAGGCAGCTATAGTCGAATACAACTTTAGAAGGCAGCCTCAAAGGCGGATGAACACAAGCCTGCACCAATGGGCGCGCACTTGGGACTGACGTCATGAGCGGGACGGCCGCTGGCTCCGCATTCGGAGAACATCGGCGCGTGTATGAGCGGGACTATTAATTGCTTCAGTCGCGGAGGCGATCGGTTGCCGCGCTTCGGTCTTCTGGGCGAGGCCTCTCCTGTCTTCTTAAGTAGTATCCGACTCAGAAGTCAGAAGTTCGCTAAGAAATGCTTCGTATTTAGGAAGAAATTATAGGTGGTGACTCGTGAGGCCACCTTGACGTTCCCGTATCAGCTCGCCGTGACGTCATAGATTTTGACGGCGTCTGCTAGGGCCTACGTAATCGTTTATCGGTAAACATAGCTTACATTGTGTTCTGAGGGACCCAAAGTTTTAGCATAGAAAGTTTCGGAAAACTTCATTGAACCAATGTGGCCAAAAACGCAAGGCTTCGAAATTTGTGACGTCACACTGACGTCTGCGTGCTGAAGTTTCGGCGCATAGTTCAAAAAGGAGAATTTGATCTTCCATCTTCTAATAATTATTCTGATAGCGAAATTAATGACGATAGAGTTCTGAAAGAATAATTTATCTGTCTAAACTCTTTTATTGTTTCAATTTAGCGTCCCTTTAATAGCAGCGGCATTGTTTTTTTATTGTCACATGTCCGCGTTCGGCAGGTAAACTGAAACAGGCAATTATTGTTGCTTACAGTTGACGCTGCTGCTAAAAGTTGGCGCGAACAGCGCACCGCAGTACTTCGACCTGACAGACGTCCTACTCGCCAGGAAACCCTGTTGAACAGCGACTCTGCGACTCCAAGACGAACCCTCGTGTCTGACGCCATTTAAACAAACACGTGATGGCGGTGGATTTCCGCTAATGAATTATGACACCATCATGATTGGCGACCTATACATTGCGTACGAACCAAACCAAACGGCGATGCTTCAAAGGTATACGAGCGGGTAGATCAGCTACAGATCTACTTTAATTCGATTTCAAAGTTATGTATCAATCCACACGAATTACGTTGACCTATCTAGCACGTAACGATTACAGCACTTGCGAATGTCTTTCAGTGGGCAAAGTGAATGAAATTTACATATTCAACTTCCAAGTCATGTTTCCAACGTGAACTTAAAGGCATACGTACGCAGAGGTAATTAAGACAAATTTTTCATGCAGGGCAATCTCTCGCGCTGTTCTAATTGGGAATTCTTCCACTCACACGAGCGACATGTACACAGGCGTCCACTGTTAAAGGGAACATCGGAGCGTGTGGCTGCAGCTCGGCGCCACCGCCGGCCAGCGGCTGCAACGAGTTTTGCGCAGGCGCAGTGCGCGGTGTGAGTCGTGCTCTTTCGTCGTCTGCTGCCGTCTGTTTCCGCGCTGCGAATCGTCGCGAAGCGAATCGCTGACGCGGCGAAAGAGCACCGGGCACGGTGCTCACTGCGTCTGCGCGAACCTCGTTGCGGCCGACGGCCGGCGGTGGCGCCGAGCTGCCGCCACACGCTCCGATGTTCCCTTTAACAGTGGACGCCTGTGTACCTAAACTACTACAGCATGTAACCATGTTTCTTATTTTTATGTAGAGACAGTTTCCGCATTCAGCGAAATAAACTTAGTATTGTAGGCGAAGGCTTCGTAACCAAGTCATGCTTGTGTGCGTCACGCATGCCTGGTGGTATACATACCTTAACTATCACAGTATATATAATGAAGTTCCATAATTTTTTTTTATGTGAAGACGTCTGCTTTTTGCAGTAAATAAAATTAGTATTGTAGGCCAAGTCATTCAGTCTTCCTTGGTGAACACCACGAAATGCGCTGACAAAGGAACGAGTCTTCAAATGTAGCGCAGTAGACACCGAGCCATTTTTCGTTACGAATTTTCAGCAGTGGTTATTGCAATATGCAGAAATATGCTTCTCAACATGTTTCAAAGAGACTACATTGTGGACAAGAAATCAAAGGTGGCAAGTGTCAACAGAAAGTCTCAGTAAATCTAAAGATACTATATTTGCCTACGAAATACAAATGCGAATGGATAAAGGGCTCATTTCTTTGTCAGGCACAAAATGAAGACAACAGAGAATGAAGCCAAGCATAGCCAACCTCTGGCTGTTGGAAGAGTCCGAAAGAACACAAGCTTCACAATGGATGAAAAAATTAATACTGTAAAAACCAGCATGGCCATAATCCAGCACATTCAACGACACAACAGGTCTGACTTGTGGGGTCGACTTGGAACCCCTCTTCGCTGATTAAGGAGGACTCCAACTCGGACCCCCTTTGAAATTTCAAATTGCTGCATCTGAATGCAGCAATTTCAAATTTCAATAGAGTTAAAATGTGCATTTAGACCCCCTTTTTTATGTGCATGTGTATGAATAACAAATGCTCTACTCTCAGTTATGATAAACTTGGGATAGTAGGACGACCTTATCATGGCCATTCGATACAGGGGCACAAGGACACTTGAAAATTCTATCGACATAGAACTCGGCATGCAAGAACTTTCGAGTACATTTGAATATCAAACTCAATGCCATTTGGAAATGAAAGAAAAAAAAACAGCTTTATTGTCAACAAACAATGTCACATTACACATCTTTGAACCAACATTTTTCAAGTGGCGCTTTCTTCTGGGTGCAAATGACAGTAGATCTGCTTGATACTTATGACAACTGCCTGCAACAACTGTCAGTACAGACAAGTAGAGATTCAGGAATTCAGTACATTTCAAATGAAGGCTCTTCTCTCTGCAGAATAAGAGCAGTTAAATTCAAACCAAATACTCTTTCACACAGGCTCACTGTTAACTGGTATGAACTTCAAAAAAGAGGAAGAATGAAAACTTTAAAGTGTGATACTTTCAATGTATGAGTACTATCATGTCACCATCAAATTGCATAGCATGTAGAGAGCAACGACCATTTAGGAAAAACATTCGTACAACATCTTTACACCAATAACAAATTTTAACTGATTCCACAGCTCCAACCTGGTTTCTATTAAAAAATGCGTTGCAACATGGCACACTACGTCTCTCAATCCTTACATTGACCTGTAGTGGAAATACTGTGACCAGCAAAATATTTTAAAACTTTACAATCCTATCAAGTTTAAGGCCTCTTAACTGCTCGGACCTTTAAATATTTATGTTCCTTGGCATAAATAGCCCCAATGGCTGACGATCTATCTACAGTATTCTCATGTACAAACCCATTTGGAGTATTGCCCCGCTGATGTTCAAAGTCGCAGGGTTCATACTTTCAACTGTGGAAGCGCTTTTAAATGCTCCACTTCCAAAATTTAGCGCAATCAAACTAAGTACGCAGGTCACAGTACTTTGTTAAGAAAGCATTAAACCCCAGTAGAAGTTTCAGGCTTGGAGCCAGTAGAGAGTCTTCAAATACAGCTGGTTTAAAATTGGTGCACACTGTTGGGCTGGGTGTTCAAAAAGACCAAATACAAGTCAGTGGCACATGTAAGCAATGATGTCACTTGCACGCACAGTTTTTTAGCACTCCCAAGCTGCTTTTGTCCAGGATTTCCCATCCTATCCATCATAACACAGCCCAATGTTGGGTTATACATAAAAGTTCATGCTTGGAGCACACACAAATCGCCTCTTGAGATGCATGATGGGATGTGTATAGTGGGCATGACTTAATTACATTAAATCTGCATTATTGCTATTAGGAGGTTACAGCCACCCTCCCTGACATCGGCATACGCGCAACTACTCCCCCTCCCTCGAATCTCTTCGGAAATGTATCAGCCATTGCGGTAGGAAGTTATTAGAACAAGACCTAGCTACATTCAGTTCAGGCATGACATCTGTTAAGACACTTCAAGATGGATGAAAAAAGTGGTGCATGGTTTCCTATACAGTGGTGGTAAGCCTTAACAGATGTACACCTAGATATGTTATCTGCGTATAATCTTGTGCGAAAGGAGGGAGAGAAAGCTATGGAAAAGTAAAAAAAAGGGGGGGGAAAGAATCACAGCTCTAATGCCTGGCTCTGCTCGCGCGATGGAACCAGCGTTGGCCGAGGCCAACAAGCTAAAATACTTCTCTATATTCGGGGTTGGTTATACGCACATCCAACTGCATAGCCTCTGTGGCAACACACTCAACACTCGCAGCAAGTGAAAAAAAAATAAGCACCTTCACGTATAAAGATAGGCTGGTGTTTTAAAAAACAAACAAAAACAACAAAAGGCTTTCGTCTTGGGAGACTAGCCTTTTGAGACAGTTAAAAAAATACATGTGCACCCATACGCTGTTCCCCTCTGCGACCTTTGACGCGAGTGCAAAAGCAGTAGTAATGAAGCACCAAACATCGTTCACGCTTGTCGTAGGGGAAAAAAAAATGCTAGTTTGGTTCTGCTGAAGCAGTCTTCTGGAGAACTGCGGAATGAAAATGTGCCGTAAAGCATCGACACACGTGAACTTGCAGAGATTATATGTGCCTCTCACAACAAACACATCTAAAACAACGAAACGAAAGTAGGCTAGGGTGTATAATATGTGTGGTCCATACTCCGAACACACAGCTTGCTTCTGCCGTGTTGTGCCTTACTACTAGTACGAGAAATGACAAAATTACATGGAAAAAATGAAGAAAACTCCGAGGAAATTCAAAATTCAGCTTAAAACAGCTTCAATTAAAAAAAAAGTGCGGGGAACGATAACATTGCTGACTCAATTTTCACACTCATCAATTCAGGCAAGTGGCTTGCTTCCCAATGGGTCCAACTGTTCAAGAAGAAAGTCATCCTTTCCGAAGGAGAGTCCTCGGCTGAAACCATCCTGAAATGAGAGGCGATAATAGTACATATGATTTCCAAAACTGAGAACCTTGAAACTGCACCACGATCATACCTCGGGCGCTCCAAAACGCTACCGAAATAGCACGACCAGCGTATCTATGTCTCAGAAAGCAGCGACACACACCTTCATTTCGTTAAGCCTGCGGTCAATTATGCCAATCGCGTTCTCCAGCTCCTGAGCTCCAAGATTATCCGAGAAGTCACCCATGCCGAAGGGGTCTTCCTCTTTCGTGGGCGAAAACGGTTCTGCACCGAAGAGGTCCTTGGAGGCGGCAACGCTGGATGGCATGTCTGTTGTACCTGCATTTGCCACCAGAACACCAGCTGTGAAAAACCACTCAAGCCAAAAGAATGTGCAAGCTCTGCAGTTTTACGAGCCAAAACCACAAGACGATTACAAAGTGGACAACAGTACAGGACTGTCCGAATTGTATTTTGACTAGGCTTGTGCGAACAGTCAATTTTAGGTTCAAAGCAAATTTCAAATGAATAGTGATTTGGTTGAATAATTTCGAATCGAATTCAAATAATATATATCACATATTAAAGAAAAATGAGCATATTTGTCATAACCCAACTAACCTGCACAATATTTTTTTTAAAATTGAAACAAGGCATGTGGAAATGTCATTCTTTTTGATTCAAAGGAAGTGGAAGCAACTTTGAATAGTAGCAGGATTTCACTTTTAATAGAATGCAAGCAATAACCTGTAAAATATGTTAGGTTTTAAGATTTACTATACTTAGAGCATATAAGCCAGTATAAAGAGCTTTTAAACTTAAAAAATGATTAATCGATGTGAGGGTAATACATTTATTTAACCTTGAAGTAAGAATTCACGGCAGTGCGGGTTTCCCCTGGAAAGCTGTAATCACAGTACAGCACCCCTCCACTGCAGTGAAAGAACCTTTACAGGTGAGAGGTTACATGCGGATTAATATACACCTATTCGTTCATTTCGAATACTTTGAAATTTCCAATAATTTAAATTCGAATCGAAACAGATTCGAATACTGTGACATTCGTTCAAATATTGGAAGTGCTCAAATATTCGCACAAGCCTAATTTTGACCATTAGGGGTTCTTCAACAGGCACCTAAATCTAAATGCAATACCCAAGGAACGAAAAGTGACAAATTAGGCCCAAGTAATGCTTATACTTTTGTTTCCACTGTCTTCAGTTCAACTGCCATCGGCGTAATATTGACTCGTACACTTGCTTCAGAGCAAATATCACCTTCAGTGGCCAAATGCACACAAACATGATGCGATTATCTTGAGCAGTTGTACATACCAGTTGTTATCCTTGAAGTTTTGATGTCGCGTTTCAATCCATGAACAATGTACACAGCGTTCTTGCATTTCACCCACTACGAAATGCGGTCATTATGGCTGGCAATTGAACCCGCAACCTGGTGCTTTTATTAAATGAATCCAACAGACAATTAGGCCAATGAGAGGGCAAAGGGCACGTTAATTGTTGTCTTTAACTCTGAGTGTAGTAATAATGGCACAAATTGAAATGAATTAAGGTGGACAAAAAAAAAACACTTTCTGTGGGTGGGTTCTGAACCATGCAAGCTTAAAATGAAAAAAAAAAAGACTACATTTATTCCCTCCTATTCGTTCCTTGGCCTAATTGTCTGTTGGACTCATTTGGTTGTCTAACGAAGAAACGAGACCCTCGAAAAAACTGCAAAAGTAAGTCTTGTTCCCATCCTCAGAATATCTCAGAATCTCGTCAGAGAGCAAGTGGATGTCGTAATGGGGAAAAAATAGGGGTGTGCGAATATCAAAATTTTCAAATACAAATCAAATACCGAATAATCAAGAGAGGTAATTTTTTTTCCACCAGTAATCTTTTATTTTACGACTATATTTATGTTGAAAACAGTACGCTTGTATGCTATCAGCACAATATCTGTTACACTCAAACTTCATTATAACGAACACGGATATAACGAATTATCGGTAATAACGAAGTAAGTGTAGAATAGTATTGCAATAGCTACAGTGTTACGAACAAACGTTTATAACGAAATTTCGGATATAACGAAGTTGTTTTCGTGGCAGATGCGACTTTGTTATGATGAGGTTTGAGTGTATTGCACAAAAAAATATGACTGCTATATTTAGTGGAGCTTGTGACTTAATGGCTTAGGTTCAATTCACACGTTGAACAAACTCTCTCTTTTTCTTTGTGTGGTAGCACTGTATTAGAAAAACAAACAACCAAAAAAAAAAAGCTTTTGCACCCGCCTTGGTGGCTTGCGGCTGTGGCGTCATAATAGTGAGTACAAGGGTGCTGGTTTGATTCCTTCCCAGCTGCATTATGAAGAGGTCAGATGTAACAGTGCCCATTAGAGAACCCCAGGTGATCACAACTGATCAGGATTCCCCCATTATCATCGTCATATCAGAACTTAATGTTTTTGTTATTTTTATATACATTTTCGGCCCTGTTATCACTGTTCGACACTCTAAGGCAAACGGGAGTATTGCAGCGTCTATCAGCCACACAACGATCATCATCGGGGTTGCTTGCCTTTCCTTTCTCGAAAACTGTGCGCTGGCTATTTTCCTATCACGAATGCTATGTCACGCTGAGAGCCACATGTCGTTCGTGATAGAGAAGCACCAGGCACACGGTGATAACGCAACGAAAGCCCGCGAGATAGGTGACGGAGATAGGTGATAGGTTGGGTGGCAAAAAGACTCTCCGAATATGCCTTTTTTTGTTGGAGTTTACGGAGCTGCAACTCCTGTTCAAAATGCGGTGTTGGCGACGAGTGCGTTATTTCGCCACTTCGAGGACCGCCTTCGTGCACTCGTTGCTGCCGGCAGTAAACTGACACTGGCAAGAGCGAGATAGGCGAGATCGCAAGAACGATATGCCTGGGTGTGATGCATGTTTGATGGATTCAAAAAGGTGCGCTGTCAGGAACGCAGCGTAACTTTGCGGTACATTCATCGCCTGACGTGTGCCACAGCTGCCTAGAAGGAAATATATGTGATGACGCCAATGATGCCACAGTAAAGGTTACCAAAAGTGCCCACTACTGGCGTTACCATCGAATCATTTCGAAACTATGCCAAATATAGTGGCTGACAGACGACTCATGTGGCTTTCTTCGATGCTTGCGCATACGTTTGTACGGTGACCCGTTACCGAGCGTCCCTTGTTAGTTATGCGCAGCGCATCGCCTGCTAAGCTCACCAGTTAAGTGCCGGGACGTTCGCTGTAATGTATGTGTGCGTTTGTCCGTGCACAGGGTGATTTCTCCGCGCTCGGAAAGCACCGGACCGAACAAAAGTGTGCCGAGTACGTTCTCAGGCCAATGCGGCGACAGTGAGCTGCTTTCATTTCTGCAAGTGACACGCACTTAATTGAAGCAGACCCGCACAAGGGCGCGGCAGCGAATGGCGTGTCTGGGTTGTAACCTGTTCCTTAAAGTGCGCAGCACACTTACACCAGCGGCAACAGCGCTAGGCCACACGCACTGCCGAGCAGGCAGTTCATGATCGTTGATAGGTTTGTTGGGTTCGTTGCGGAGAAGTGCCGCGGCGCATTCGTCAGTAGCCGTCGTCACGTCCCCGTGTATTTCCGATGCTTACACATGTGGGCATTACCGCACTCGCGCCGAAGTCGTAGTAATCACTGGTCGACCATTCATGCACTTACCGTAAAGGCGCAAAATTGGAAGTTCTTTTCAGTAATATATACGAATGAATATTTGAAAAAGATCGAACATTCAAGTCCCTTCGAATATTCGAAACTTCTCGAATACGCGGTGCTCGAATCGAATACGAATATTGCGAATGTAATATTCGACCGATACTCGAAACTTTTAAATATTTGCACATCCCTAGGAAAATGCCAAAAACAAGGTGCCACTCCACTTCAATTAGAGGTATTATTTTCATTTCAAACTTATCCAACAAATGCAACCATGATAACATGAGGAATGTAACTCGTTCATTTCACTGATCCTCAGGTCAATTACACATTTTAAATCTCTTAGACCAGGCCTGTACTATGAATATTCAATACTTTTAAATATTCTATATAGATATTACACTATCTGATACCTGCTTTGGTTTAAATTTGTATGAGTCTGAAACATGCACAAATGAATTTCTTCGTTTCATTAAGATGTACAGTAAAACCTCGTTAATTCAAACTCTTATTTCGAAATCCCGCATAATTCGAAGGGTTTCTGTGGTCCCGTATTTTGCAATGTAAATCTGAGTGGATAATTTGAAGTAGCGGTCAGCACCAGCCCGGTTAATTCGAAAACTTTGGGCGCCATGTGCCAATTTCCGATCCCGATTTCGCCGCAAATCCGCGGAAGCGACGGCCCTTAGGAGCCACAGGGCAATGCAGTGTAGCGATATTAATGAGTGACAGTTGAAGCAACCCAGCCTCGCTGCTGCTAGCGCAAAAAAAAAGAAAAGAAAAGAAAACGCAGTCTCGTGGTCACCTAAAAACGTGCGCCTGCGGAAAAGAAGACGTGCCTCACTGCAACACAGCGGTGACACGCAGGCAGCATGTCGCATGCTTCTCGCAACATCAGCGCGTCATGATTTACCCGTTCTTTTTGGGAAAAGAAAAGATAATAAAGGACGGTCTGACGGAATTCATGATGTACGCGAACCTCCGATTGGCGGTTGCTTCGGCAATTTGCGCACTTGCACTGCGGGCGGAGTTCTTGCCTGTAACACCTACTTCGAAAACTTAGTGAAAACTTCAATGATCATGTTTTCCAGGCAGAACACATTGCGGATTCCATCACACAGGCCATTATCATATTCTTTATTTTACCAGAAAGAATGGGCGAATGGTCGCATCATGACGCACTGAGGCTGCGAGGAGCAGGTGACATGCTGCCCGCGTGTCACCACTGTGATGCAGTGAAGCATGCCTTTTCTGCAGGCACGCATTTTAGCTGAGCACGAGACTTTTTCTTTTCTTTTTTTTTTGCGCTGATAGCAGCGAGGCCTGCCGTTTTCCCGAGTTCGCGGCAAAAATGGGACCAGGTATTGCCGAAAAACAACCCTTGGAGCCACAAACTAGAAGGCCAAAGGACCACCTCTGATTACTTTCAGTAATTGACCATTCTTTGAGAAAGAATGGTCAATTTGGTCAGTTCTCTTTTTTTTTTACCCCCTGCAATTCCTAGGTGTTCTTTGATCACATCAGAGAGTAATCAGAAGTGTGAAGTAATATAAGTTCAGAAAATTACACTTTTCCAACTCTGCTGTCGACAAAAAAGGGGTGGTGAAGTTGCCTTCAAGATGAGACACCGCACTGCAGATTTCACACCTTCTCATCAATACAATGCTGCTGTCAGAGATTGAAGCTTTACATGGCTGCAGTGCCATCTTTTGCTGTTTCAAACTAAAAGCAAGAGAAGCAAGCAACAAGAAAGAAAAAAAAAAGTGTTACAATTCACTGCTGTTGTCACAAGTGCGAAGGCTGGTCAAATGGTATGCGTTTCATGTACATTTTGACTAGTGAGCTGTGCGACTGCAGTAGGCTGCATCACTGGCTTGTGTTTGCTGTGTTAATGCATCAAAAAAGCTATTTTGTTGAGTGTACCATTAAAAAAAACCTCTCCTGCAATGTTTGCTTGCCACACAGCCATAGCCCATGTCTTAACAGCCAGAACTGTAATGGGGTTTCTGAAGCTGCAAGAAATGCTGACCAAGCTTAGATGTTCTGTGTAACATGACGTTCTCACACAGAAAGCAATATCAGGAGCACTAGTACAGTTGCCTCTTAAAGCACTCCACGAACACCGTAACACTCCACGGACCATGCAGCAGTACAAAGCACTAAAGCTGTTCAAGCACTATGCACCACGTGAAGTGCAAAGTCTTCAAAGTGACAATTTTGCGAAGCTTACATGTGTCTTTACTTACTCAGTCTTCCGAGCTGTCTTCTTTTATTTGGAAGTGAAAGATGCACGAACACATTCAAAACACGACACCACCGCAAAGCGTCAAGGTCTTGTATTCAAGCCTAGCTATGAGCTAACTCACCGTTGGTGGATACTTCTGAACACCCATTAGTTTTGGCTTGTACTGGCTCAGTCTCTGCTCTTGGATTGAAATCTTCCAGGTCATCCATGGACAAATTTTCTAGACGCGTGCCAACAGTTGGCACTGTCAGGCCAAGGAGGTCTTGTGAAGGCTGCATCAAAGCCAAAGCAAGAAAGGAAATGTACAGCACACTCCTGGATGCCCATGGCAGTGAAGGTGCCAATTACAGAAATAACCGACAGCGGTTGAGAGGTTTCACATCTCACAGCTGTATAGCAGGTTGCAAGAGCCAATAGTAGATGGTCTCCGAGTAATTCTGACTACCAACGTTGCTTAACAAGCCGCTTAACTGAAGTACATAGGAATGTGCTCCTCTTTAACTCTTACCAAAATACAACAGTTCAAGGGATACTGAGCAAAAATATAAAAAGGTGAGGGAAGCATCGACATTTGACTCTGAAGATATGACTGTTCTGACAGACAGTGTTCATGTATTTTTAAGCCGATGGCGGTATTTTTGGAAGATTGAGAGTATGCAATGGCTGCCTGCCAGAGCGTGCGGTGCCATGCGCTTATGTACAGACTGGTCCACTGTTAAAGGGAACACTTGCATGCAGGGCATGTTTGGATTTCGGCCTCTTGTAAAAACATAGTGGCTTAGATTTGCATAAGACTACTACTGGTTGACAGTTCTGCCTCTTTTTGACAGACTCGTGCAGTGCATGAACAATGTTTCCCTGTCCACTTGCTGTTAGAGGGCCAGCAAAAAGAAAGGTGCTCATTGGAGTGTTCCCTTTAACAGTGGACCGTACTGTACATAACACGATGTGGGCTGGCAGTGGAAGCAGCAGCGGCGTGACGTAACGACCTTATGTGCTGCCACTGGCTGTAGCCATACGACTGTATAAGCGTCATATGTGTGTCAGCAGCCGGAAACATTTTGCATGCCAGTTTCCGGCAAAAGCAACATCACTTCTAGCCCGCAAACCGGCTGCTAGAAACAGTATTCTGGGTGCGATATTTTGTGAAAAACATTAAATTCATCATTTTTAAGCTAATTTCTGCCGGAAGATAAGGCTGCATCAACCAATTTCAGCACCCAGGCTTTCACTAAGGCTAGAAATCTTGGCAGCAACATTTTTTTTTTTCAGCATTCCTTTAGGCAAGGGTCTCAAACAAGCGGCCCGCGTACCTTTCGCTTGTGGCCCTCTGGCCGCACATGACCTTTTTCGTCCCATTTTTCTTTTCTTAATAAATATGTTCATGAACTACACAGACGTGACTGGTCTCAAGCATTTCCCTCGTGAGCCACCCCATCCTGTTACCATGTGTTAAAACATAACCGTGGAAAGAAAAACTATTTCAGAATCGGCTGCCTCATTTCAGTCACTGGAGGTCAGCATTGATATGCTTCTTGATACTCAACACCAAAGCCCCTACAGAAATAACCCATATATGAACGAGATATGAGAAAGGCCTTCTTTGGCATTATGTTCAAGCTCCTCCCCCCCCCCCCTCCCCCACACCCTTCTGCATTTACCTTCTTCACTATTCCAGCCCTTTGGGAGACTAAATTTCGTGACTGCGGCCCGCTAGGTGAGGTGAGATTAAGACCCCTGAACTTAGGGATCGCACAATGCCTTGCGCTTGGCAGTGTAGCTACAATTTCACGAAGTCACTGTGGTGCATGGTGCAACATACAGTCTATAAATTTTTTTTAACACAAAAGCAAAAGCTGGCATCACCCAAAAAGTTCTCGTATAAAGATTTACTAAACATTACCTGAAAGACTACATGAATATTGGTTGTACACAGCTGTTGTTGGCACAGAAATATAAATCTGCCTCACCTGGCCGAGGTCAGCACCACGGGGAGGCACAGGAGGTGGCAAAGGCTCTGGGACCACGTTACTTGAGCTGGGTTTGCTGGTACCATTTGTAGAGATTGCTCGAACCTGTGGTTGCAGCCAAGTTAGTTGTGAGAGTCATGCCAATGAAAGTTGGCAAGTGGAATTTTGGGGGCATGAAAAGTATTGCTGGTGTATACTAAGTGCAAGAGCTGACCTGCCCGCAACTCAACTACAGCCTATCAGCGAAGCACATTAAAATCTCAGTTTGACCCTCGTTAATTCCAAAAGTCAGAACATTTGGATGAGTCCTATGGTCCTAGCAAGCATATGCATTACAGTATTCATATAACAGTAATTGTGCTGGCGCAGCATAGCCTGAGCTGCTTTTGCACCATTAAACCCCAACTAACCAACCAACCAACCAACCAACAGTAATTGTTGGGGTTTAACACCCCCAAATTATGACACGATGATGAGGGACCACCGTAGTGGAGGGCTCCGGAAATTTTGGCCACCTGAAATTCTTTAACGTGCGCCTAAATCTAAGTACACGGGCCTCAAGCATTTTGCCTCCATTGAAATGTGGCCGCCTGGGACACGAACCCGCGACCTTTGCGCCAGCACACGAGCACCGTAACCACTAGAACACCGCGGCAGGTTCATATGCATTATTTAATGGCATCAGACTAGCTATAATTTCCAAGTTTGGCCACACACTGGCAAATTGGTACAATTATTGCTGCACGCATAGCGCTAAGCACTGTAAGCATGCGATGCGAAAGAATGAATGCCAAACGAGCAACGAGAACACCACACCCAATCAGCAGCTACAATAGACAAAGAAAATAATTTACCATATTTACTTGCATAATTTGCGTACCATACTTTTTCTTTTGCGAATTTGAAGCTCCGAAGAGCGGGTGTGCGAATTATACGGAGATTTCACAAACACGTCCGAAATAATGCGCAATATATAGTCCTAACGCGCGCGGTATATTTATTTATTTATTTATTTATTAGTGAAACCTACATCGCCCAAGTGGGCATTATTGTAGGGGGGTTAGAAAGGAAAAACACAGTTTTACAGTAAAAAATGGCACACATTTGCGCAGAAATGCCTGCGTATTCACGAAAAGCACACATCTTGTAGTGATGAACAAAAAGCATCGGCTGGAACATCAACAACACACGCATCCAACTTATTCCATTCACGAGTAGTGAAAGGAAAAAAAGTTAGCGAAGACACCGGTACGACAGCTGATCTCGCGGATTTTTTTTTAATGATCATTTTTATGCGACATGTAGTATGGTCTCATCATGTATAAACTCTTGTTGATGCGAATTTCATTACAAAAGATCGAATGGAAAAACTTTAATCGCAAGAATTTTCTGCGCTGCTCAAGAAGTTTCCATCCTAAGTTGCTTTTAATACAGGTAACACTGGAGTTAAAGTTATAATTGTCGCTGACAAAGCGTGCAGCGCGGTTTTGTATGCGTTCAAGTTTATAGATTAGAGTTTGACCATGAGGATCCCATACTGGACAGGCATATTCAAGGATAGGTCGGACATTTGTAACATACAAAGCTTCTTTCAGATTTTTTGGGGCAGACTTGAAATTGCGTTTAATAAAGTTTAACACACCGTTGGCTTTGCCAGTTACGTAACCTATATGCTTATTCCAAGATAAATCGGCAGAAAAGTATACACCAAGGTATTTAAAATGTTCAACACGGTCCAGTTGTGCTCCTGACAAGCTGTAGGATGAGTGAAAAGGTTTGCGTTTTCTGGTAAAACTAAGAAAACAACACTTTTTTACATTCAAACACATCTTCCATTTCTCACACCACCTCACCACAGTGTCAAGATCACGTTGTAAAGCACAAATATCGTCCATACTGTGTATTGATGTATAAATAACACAATCATCTGCGTACAGCCTCACGTTCGATGTTAGCGTCTCTGATAAATCATTAATATAGACCAGAAAGAGCAAAGGACCCAACACCGAACCCTGTGGCATCCCGGAAGTTACGCTGACGTATGAAGAAGACGAACCATTTACTCGGACGGACTGTTTTCTAGAAGATAAATAATCCCTCAACCAACCAAGAACAGATGCAGGCAGACCTAAAAAAGATAGTTTATGTAATAAAAGAGCATGCGGAACGGTGTCAAACGCTTTCTGAAAGTCTAAAAATACCGAATCGACTTGATGACCTTTATCATATGAACTGAAAACATCATGAGAAAATTCGCACAGTTGTGTAACACATGACAGACCAGACCTAAAACCATGCTGAACTGTACAGAAAAAATTATTCGTTTCCAAGTGCTTTATAATACCGCTATATATAACGTGTTCAAGAGTTTTACAGCATACGCTGGTCAATGAAATTGGCCTGTAGTTGGCAACATTATTTTTGTTTCCAGACTTTGGTATCGGCACAACATTTGCTAGCTTCCATTCAGATGGCAGTTTCTGATCTTCAAGCGACTTTGAAAATAAGACAGCTAAAAAGGGCGCTAGAGCTCTTGCACACCTCTTCAATACGTGATTAGAAATAGCATCAGGTCCCGGAGCAGAGTTAAAAAAGAAAAATTATAGCACACACGAAGGGTACTTGTTCATTTAAATTAATTAGCATGTACTTTAACCGTCCACATCCGGTAATGCACGGTCTAGTCAGAATCACTGGTCAAAACGTCCGACTGGGAATCATTGCCGCGGCTGCTGTCCCCCCAAAGTGCATCGTCCTCTGTTCCGTCGAGCGTGTTCAACAGCCCCGTATGGCCCCGTCTTCTTGAAGCCCTTCTCGACAATAAATTAGGTCCCCGCGGCACGGCGATACCGGTGGACCTAAGCTCTTGCAAATATTTGAAAAGGTATTCTTCAATGGCAGGAAACTTTCCTTGCTGCGGTCCTCGGAACGCTCTCCTTGCCGGTCTTGTATTAGCAAGTGAACTCTGCTGCCTACTCCAGTACCGAGCATGACTCATTCACACTGAAGTGCTTGCTGGCGGCACGGTTCCAGTTTTTTTCGGCAGTGAGCTTGAATTTTGCCGTATAGTTATTGTAGACCAGCGCAAGAGAACAGTGAAAACACGACTGGCTGATGGCGAAACCTAAGCGCCTAAACTTCCGAAATCAACTGAGGCTGCGCTGCCCCGTAGACATGGTGCGGACGCCGAGAACGATGGGCAGTGAGGGGAAAAGTTGGCGTGATTGGCCCTCGCACGCCTCTGATTCAGAAAATAGTCCGTGCTGTGTCGCGTGCATGCATTCTCACCGAGAGAGAATGCTCGAGCAGTTCCGACAACCCGTGAACAGCTTTCGGTGTTTGGGTATGGTCCGTAGAATATGATATTCTAGGGACCGCAGTTCAGGGGTTTCCGGAGAATAGAACAAAGTAATCTCGTCTCATCTCGGTGGCAAGTAACTGTCTTGTACACATGCCAGAATAAAGTATTATTATTATTATTAATCAGAAGAAGGGACTTCGGGCTCGTAGCCCGTCTTGCGCTCGGCAAGGGGCGCGGCCATCCAAAGTCCCTTCGTGCACGCGCACCGGCGAGCTGGCTCGGTCGGGACGGGAAGTGCAAAATATGAGAGTAAATATTTCTTTAATAGTAAAGCTGGCTAAATATTAGGGGTGTGCAAATTATGCGAGGGCGCAAATTATGTGGCTAAATACGGTACACAATGGTATCAAAACTGAAACTTTCTTATGCTACTAGTTTTACCCAAATTTAAACAAAGACAGCTAAATTTTTCATGCACTTTACAAACATATCCACCTACCAACTTTGTGCTAAAGCAATCGGGCCAAAAGTGAAAAGCCGAACCTTAGCCTTTGGCTTGTGGTTGGTTGTTTCTGTATGGGAGGTTACACCGTCCCCATGCGCATAATCGCCGTCCCGAAGAAACTTGCGCAGTCGACTGTTTTCTTCTTCCAGGTCTTGTACCTTCAAACAAAACACACAAAGCAATGTCACATTAAGAAACAAATATGCTAACAAATGCAGCAATTGTACTTCGAGTCACGATGAGTGGTGCCTTCGGCATTGATTTACGATACACGAAAAAGAGACTACTAACTCCTAGTCAATAGACGCTCCCAGAGACTTTACTGCAATGTACACCTTCACATGATCTAGCAGTCCCGATGATGTAACAGAACAAATATTTAAGTGATGCCCAAGATTCGTCGATTTGAATGCCGTGGCACACAACTCAATGGCACCACTTCGGGTTTTTTTTCTTTTTTGGCAACTACAGTTTAGCTGACTTTTTACACAAACTACGCATCGCAGCGAGTACCTGGAACTTGGTAAGTAACATGTTTCGATTAACAGTGGTCAGTAAAAGCAAAGGAATGGATACGGAGAGATGAGAAACGCAGCTGGGGATGACGTATTTAGTTGGAGTGATGAAGTTAGAGAAGTTCGCAGGCATAAAATGAAATCAACACATGCAGGACAGGGTTAATGGCAAATCATTGGGAGAGGCCTTTGTCCTGCATTGGACATGAGAGAGGGTGAGGATGCCAACAACCCCACTGCATGTCACCCCACTAGTACTGGATGGCCTGACAATGCAGGCGAGAGTCTTTGAAATGGTACAGGCTCTTTAAAACTAGAGAGCAAAGCTGCATGTGGGCACTTTTCATTGCTCACAATGTAGTGGCAGTGCAGAAAAAAAAAAAAAGAGTTCGCTAAATAGGGGAAAGCAAGCAACAGAAAGGAGTCATTCTGTGGATATGGGCTCGGAGGTGCCGATTTGAAGCGGATGCACTTGCATCTCTTTTAAAGGGACACTAAAGGCAAATAACAATTTATGTCAGAGTGAAAGCTCAAGGTATGACCACGTCTAAAACGGCAGTATTATCAACAGCAATGCCCTACTTACCGAGAAATTAAGCTAAATGTATCACACGATGAGCGCCACGAGTGGGACATTTTGGAAGTGATCCCGATGAAGTGGGAGAGTCTGAACACAATGAATCACTCGTAATCAAACTAGCTGCAATAAAAAAAGAACCTTCCGTGCATTAAGAGACGTATTAAAATGCTGATTGTTCGTTTCCGTTTGATTCGTGAAAAAAAGAACCTCTTTGACGTTGCCATGCTGTGCGGTGTGTGTGGTTCAAAAGTTCCGTTTTCGCCGAACTGCGCTTCGCCCAGCGCCCTACTTCGCTCACACGGTCACGTCTCAGTGGGAGTTTCGGTATCGCGTACTGCCGTGTGTGTTTTGCACGCTCGTGAAAGTCGCTCTGATAGAAAGTTCGACAAAATACCGCATGCACGTGATGTTGCCGGATGCCCGAATGATGCACGCCACCAGTGCACGCCGCCGCGCAGTAAAGCCGGGCAATGTTGGGCACGGCAACAGTGACGTGCGAAATACCCCTTTCAGGTGGGTGATTTCAAGTGCGCTAACGCGATGCGGACCACTAAAACGTGATTTTATTTCAAAATAAGCACTTCCTTGGCATAAAAGTAGCACTACGAGGTTTCTGGACCGCTATTTCAACAACCAACGTCGACTTAATATTTGCCTTTAGTGTCCCTTTGATTCACAATTACAGTAATCACTAGAACTAAGAAAAATTTTAAAAAGGGAACAAATCCTCACCCTTTTTTGAAGAATCATGAACTGTTTCCTCATCTCAAGGTCTCTGCCTGAAGTTTCAAGGAACTTCCTGTAAGCCAAGTCAAATGCCTGTCCTATGGTCAGCGTGATTTCTTCAGCCTGCAGGAAATAACACAACAATAATGACATTTGAAGCTCTTATTACATTATAACTTGAAAGGAAGCCCTACACATATAGAAAATAGTGCACCACTCAAAATATTATGCAGATCCTATACATCAGAATACATTAGAGTCAACGCTTTCGAGAAGCGATTGTATAATACTATACAAAAATTTAAATTCATTGCAGACAATTTTTCATTACCTTTGCAAAAATTTCATGCAATCCTTGTGCTTATATGTCGCACCTCTCCCAATCTAGGCTGAAATTCAAGCAGCAGATCACGTGAATGCACAGACATGTTGATGCAGTGGTGTCACAAGGATAAAGGTGGTGTTAAGGGAACAACTAATAATAATTGCTTGGATTTTATGTGCAAAAACCACGACATGATTACGAGGCACGCATTAGTGGAAAACTCCGGATAAATTTCGACCACCTGGTGTTCTTTACATTTTGCCCCGACTGAAATGCAGCCACCATGGGAGAAAACAAATGCAAGGACAGATGTGTACCAAGAAGTACGACCGTAAGTTATTTTTCCCGCTTTATTCCTTCGACCTGTAACCAAGCTATAGAAAGACGTGCAAGGTTTGCAAGCGTTTCTTGGAAAATGTAAGCTGCGGCCACATCATAACATTCCATTAAGACTGTTCCATTAGGCTTAAGTTTATTATCAACTGCTTGCACATTTTGCCCGGTGGGTCTTCAAGTTGGCTTTCCTGACGTGCTCATGAATAATACGTTGAGTTTATCCTAAAAATAACGGATAGTAGCGCAGCAAAAAGCAAGGAGTGCTGATGTAGCACACGAGGTAAACCATGGCATAGATGAGCAAGGGCAACACTCTTATGTGCTCCTGTAATAGTAAGAACAGATTTTGCAACGGCTATAAATGAAGTACTACGCACCAACTTTTCGCTGGAGAACACGAAGCACGAGTGCCGTTCGCCATCCGACTCCTTGGCAATGAAGCTGAATGACTTCTTGTCGGTTTTGTCATCCGCACAGTAGGAGATACGATGCAGCGGGTGCTGGTGAAATATCCTCTGCAACCAAAACGGCAACCAGCTCAACACACAAAGTACAAACTGCACACGGCAGCACCAACATGCTACTGCAAGGCATCGTGCACAATAAAGTTTCCACACAGGTTATTCTACAAGAGGAAAATACCTCACTAGTCTTTCAACATTTACTGCTGAAGTATGGACTGAACAGTCAGAAATTGCATTACCCATTCCTGGTCCAATAATTCCTGCAGGAAATACTCAGCATTTTGCCAGTTACCCATTTTGATTGAAACTTATTCATTCTTTGCTTCTGCTGATTCTACACTTCACAACTTCCAGGAAAACAATGTAATTTGATCAGAGTTGACTGCACCAAGTAGCAGCATTCATCACATAATGTGACTAACAAACATTGCAGCAACATGCACAGAGATGCACCCACATATAGGCAAATGACATCTGCTCGGATTTAGACAACCTTCGACTGTGCCTACTGCTATTGTTTTCAGCACAGCTCATGTCTCTGAGCAATTGTTCACCTAATAATGAGTGAAAATTCTAATCTGTGCCAGTTGCAGCATTTTGTTTTCGAGCACAACGCAATAAATGACACCATAAGAGCTTCAAGCCTCCAGAAGGACAACTAACAAAGGTGTTCTAATACTGCATTTATTGCTGCACATACGCTACTTTACTACCAAAGTTCAACAACACTGGCATTGAGGTAGATTACAATACCAAAATAACTATAAATATCGTAACCTAGAAGTTATATCTGAGCAAAGCATATTAGTATTAATGCGAATTCTGACAGCTGGTTTATGTTCCACGACCGAACATGGCAACGTATTCCTAAATATGCCCCACTATTAAGCCATATTGCTCACCAGAATTGCTACAGTACAAACATAAGTGCAACAAACTGAAAACTGTTTCATGGTTGAGCAGGAGGTCAAGCAAGAGCACAACCAGTGCGCTAAGAAATACAGACACAGACAAACCTTTGTTTTGGGATCTTGCACGGCAACACCATCGACTGAAATCGTCAGCTCCACTTTCGGTACCTTGCCGCCTTCAGACCTCTTCAACTGCTGATTAAACTGCCAGTGAGAGTCGCTTTGTCAAGGCCATGGCATCAACACACTTCATCACACTGCAATCTGCATTGTATGTGAAATGTGCATACCTTAAGCTTGCGTATTCCTTCTCGAACAACTTCAATGCCTTTGGACTGTTCCACTTCAGTGAAGCCGAGAAACTGCAGAATGAAGTGAGGCAATGTTCAAGACACACTTCTCTGTGTCGAAGACAAAACGTACAAGCTCTGTGTAAACACGATGCCGACGTGAATGCAAACGGTTATGAAAAATGCACCGCAGCACTGTTATAGTCAATATAATGCACAAGATTAAATGCTGCAGTAAACAAACACGGGCACAGACATGTGCGTTCAAAATGTGTGTAGACTTCATTATTGCACTTGTCTGATGAGATGGTGCCGAGCAATGTGTTTCGATACTTATCTCTAGAACCACATTTTATGAAGACTAAACTCATGATAATTCAAGCATAACATTATCGTTTCTAGGATTTTGCATCAGTGCAGTTTGACTGCATTCAAAACAAAAACATGTAAATCACAGCAGTGATTCACTACAACGAATTTAATGGGTTGCAGTAAATAATGATTGATGCACTCTAGCATCAAAAATGAGCGAGGGAGCTATGAGATATACCATAACACAGGGCTTCAGAGTAGCTTTGCCCATCAATACCGTAATTCTAAGTGTACACACAATGTAGTATAAAAGAATTTTTACGTTTTTCTCTAATGAAATGTAACGAAATCAATGTTTTGTATGACAAGCTGTCAACGTACCTTGACCAGATACGCAACATGTCCTTTCTGGAGAGCATCTGCTGGATGGATCCATCTACGGCCACCTACAATAGACGGCACAACGAAGACTTCCATAAAAACTAATGCCCCGTCGCATCACCAGCATTTATAGACGAAACATCTCTGAAGGATGCATGATGGCTAATATCAGAGCGAAGCATGAATAAAACTAAAACATGGCCATAACTTCATCAGCTGCCAACCATCAAATTCTTAGCCATCAGTAGAGGAGTGCTGTTAGAAGCAACACTACATTATTAAGACAAACGATTGTGTACAATGCTCCTAAGATTAGCGCTTATGTTAGCTCTGAAGAAAGCCTGTCTAACATGAAAAATTCTACAACACCCCGAACTGTAGCACTTTCATGCATTTTCAGAGATCGCTGTCTATAGTTAAACAAATCACTGGTTATTACTTAGCGCATAATTCACATAGGCATGCATACAATTGCATTATCAACATGGAAGCTACCACGGCCTCAATTAACAAGCAAGAGGCCTGTGGAAAGGGCATCCTCTTGCCTGCTTTTGAGGCCAGCATGCATACACGGCTCTTTGAAAACAATTCAGTGCCAACTGTCAGGAGCCTTACATTTTAATGTCCCATTTCCTTTTACATTCTGCTACTGCTTTGAATGCCACCTAAGTATCGTTACTACTCTGACTGGTCACTTTTCATAAAAAATAGGATAGGATAGTACAACGAATCATTGCAAACACAGCCACAGAGCGTACACATCCAAAGTGATACTTCTTTCTCATAATCTGTATGCTTGCTGAGAAGCTGAAATGTGCAATATATAAAGAAATATTTTTTAGAAACAACAGCCTCAAATTTTAGCGCGATGTGTGACGTTCTTGCATGATAAGGCTCCCGCCTTTTGTTAATCAGATGCACATAAATTGCACTGCTCCTATATATGAACGAAAGGAGAAATGGATCAAGGGCTCGTTTCTTTGTCAGGCACAGCCTAATGAAACCAAGAGACAATGAAGCCACGGAAAGTATAGGGGATATCATTTGTAGTCTAACTGTAGTGCAGTAATTATGATGTAAATGGAAAGCATATAAAGTGGACAGATATAAGAAAAAACTTTGCTGCCAGTAGGGATGAAACCTACAACCTTCGGCAAATACTCCTAGAAATCCCCCATAATGTGGATGGGAGAATGATCGTGCCGTAGCTCAATTGGTAGAGTATCGGACGCGCTATCTGAAGGGTGTAGGATCGGTCCCTACCGGCGGTAAAACTGTTTTTGTGTCCTCTTTATATCCTTGACATTTGTGTCATAATTACTACAGTACAGTTAGAGACTACAGATATTGACCCCTAGACCTTCCTCAGTTTCATTGTCAGTTCCATAAGGCTGCTCCTATCTATTGCCGTATTAACACCAGCTTAATATGCTGGGGAGAGACTTACCTGGCTCATCTTCGCTTTCTGCAAGTCATGTAAGAACACGTACACAAATATGTACAAGAATATGTGAATATGTAAGACAATGTACAACAATATGTACAACAATACAACAGTATGTACCATACTGCTCAAAGTGCAGTGCTAAATATTTCAGGCTGACATTTTATCAGTGACAAATGTTGCGTAGTACAGCAGTGACAATCTTGTTTTGTTTTAGTAAAATACAGTTATCTCCCTTAATCACTAATATATCCCTAAATCCTCTCTGGAAAGTTCAGACACTAAGGTTCACACAGAAAAATAAAATTAAATTATGGGGTTTTACGTGCCAAAACCACAATTTCATCACGAGGCATACCGTAGACAGGAGAATGCTAGTGGAAGTGAATTACATTAGATTCCAACTAACAACACAAAAAATGCACTTAACACGAAAATGAATGAAGTCTGGGAAACGTAGAATTTAACACTTTGCATAATCTGCACACTTCCAGGACAGCTCCCATGTACTTACTGCTTTTGACGGAATTCTTGTTGTTTTGGGCCCACTTGAGGAAGGAAGACTGCTTGATCATGATGAGTGGTTATATTTACATGCACAAGAACACTACCAACAAGACAGCTCTTGGAGGGAGGAGATGCCACACCTGACCAAAAAAGAAAGAAAAGCAAACTTCGTTAATGTGGTTCTCCCTTGGGTAAGTTGCAATTCTGATATTTTACATGCTCAGCACAGTTCAAATGGATCACAGGAGTAAAGAAATGTATACACAGCTCTGTCTTCAAAACATTAATTAGGAAGCCAATGCCCAAATACATCTCAAAGGTTGCCATGACAACCCCATTAACATATACTGGCCCAAGGCATGTTTTCCCGGTAACACACACGTGAGTTCATCTCCAAATAAAGAATATTTGCAAGGTGGTGCTTCACTTCTACTTCACTGTTTATGGCTGTGTACTGCAATGCAAGCTGTGTACTGCAGAACAGCAAAAGGTTTTTAGCGCACTACATGCAAGCAGCACATTTTGTTGAGTCCAGTTGGGGGGCTCCTATAGTAACAACCTTTGTTCAGAAGTTAAGGTTATAAAGCGGCATTTTTCTCAATATAAGGAGCACCGAACCAATGATAGAGTACCTAATGCACGGTTTGACAACAAATTAAGTAACATGTGCAGCGACTTGTAAACTTCTAGCAAACAAGCAGACTTTACACAAGTTTTAAAAAACATATAGCTGCAATTAAGGAACAGTCAGGTATCGTAGCCAGCTGTGAACTCGCGATATGCAACACTTCAAATGTGAGGGGCTGCGAAGTGCAATGCTACTAGATAATACACGCCAACAAACCAGCCCTCCTCAGAACAAGCTTATTACTACATACAGAAAACATAGCGAAAGTAGCATGAGATATGCAGAATGGATCTTAGGAAACTATCTAAGTGATTAAGATAAATGTTAATTAAGATATGACTTTTGTACTATGTGTTTTCATAGACATCTTCGGAAATTACTAACGTATGTATGGTGTGAATTTAGCGACCTGTGTTGTCATGGCTGCACAATTACCAGTCAGCGATAAGAAGACCCCACCCCCCCAAATCATGATACTGTTTGGACTAACCTACATGACTAGTGCATATATTATACATAATTAGCGACTATATTGTTGCCCATTTGCTTTAAGCAGTATTTTTTATTTGCACAGGTAACGATGTGCCCTATTTGCAAGCTCTATTTCTGGCTGCTGCATGATTCAAATTTTGAAATGAAGTAGCAACAGAATCTAAGACAACAAACACCAGCATGGCTTATTAAACGCACTAAAAAAAGTCACAATCCTATTCAGCCTCCTAACAAGGAGAAGTTATCTCTGGCAATCAGTTTCGGGAGTAATGTCACTTTCACAACGTTTCGTGCAACTAGTGCCAGATGCGTCTATGGGCAACAACATTCTTGGCGCTGTGCTAAGACCACGTGCTTGGAGCAGTGCCAGGGCAGTTATTGCACGGAGATGCGGATGTGTTCAAGTCATTCATGCCAATTTTCTTAAATATAAAGACTCCCCAAAGGTGATTGCCCGACAAAAGTCTTAGTTTAGGGACTGCCACAATTTTCAGTGTTATAATAAACATGACAAGTGTACACAGCCCAAGTAAAAAGAAAACCAACAAAAACTGCTGGCACACCTTCATTAGGTTAACTATAGCCATAGCAAAGAGCAAAAAAGTATATATCACTTAGAAAATTTCATGCTTGGCCTACTCCATAAAAGAAGTGCCTTACAGCATATGTATAAGGCCAAGTTCTATTGGATCTGCATTTGAAGTAGCCAGACAAAAAAAAAAAAAAGGAGAAGTGCCAAATTATTAAACTGCTTTCCCCCTCATCCAAAAAGAAATGAATAATGTCAAATATAATGAACTGCTAAATGAATTTGAAGCCTACTGCAATTATGACAAAAAAAAATGTCCTGGTGGTTACAGGTAGCGAGATCTTGTTTTAGCAAGTCAAATATTTAGAAAAACATACATTTGCAAAAAAATACATTTGGAGTTTTAAAGCAGTTACAGCTTACAATGTATTTTGCAAGAGAATTGATCTAACACAACCACGGCTTATTTGCCAAGACAAGTCGGGCATTTCCCCATGCCTGACTTTTCTTACCAAATCCGGCATGGAGAAGAAGAAAGCCCTTGTTCTTGTGTTATCTCCTCGTACTTGCTGTCAGTATAAATGAATGCTTAAATTTTTCACAGCTATCACCCTAAATATGGTTAATTACTTAAAGCAGATACAATTTATGAATGGTACTTGGCATTAACAAACGATCAACAAAAGGCTTTTGTAATATTTCAATATGACATTAGAAAACCCACATGCCTGCACAGCTTGTGGCCAATTATCTTAATGTAACATTAATATCAACCAATGACTCAATTATTTTTTTTCTTTTACACACTACGTAGAACCATACTTATAAACAAAAACGAAAAAACAACTCCACAATTGCAAAAAAGAGAAGCTGCAATATTTACAAAAAATAAGGATAAACAAAACACCTGAGACCAACAGAATGAGTGCCACATCTCACCTCAAGTGCAAGCTTCTCACTTGTGATTCAAGCCATAACCTTTCCACATATGTGCAAGAAATTGCGTGACTTTTTTTTTTTTTCAAGGACAGCCTTAAGTTTGCTAAGACGCATGAAGTTGGAGCAGAGCGTGGCTGCTTGCTCAAGGTTGGCAAAGGAGCTCCTGACCTGCTCCCACCTCGGCCGCAAGTGAAAACAAGAGTTGCGCAAAAGTTGAGGAAAGAGAAAATCCGGAAGACCCATGAAGAAGAAGAAGAGGGGAGGAGCGAGGAGAACGCCATCATCAGACGTGACGGGGCCAGGTAATGCTTGGCACTGGCTTCTAATGGAGCAAGAGAAGCAGCCGGCTATCGCACACACTGCCGGGTTGGGGTAAAGAGCAAGAAAACAGGATGCAGGAACTATGGCGTAAAGACTAAATAGAAAAACGGTTCGACTCTTTTCTAGGCACTTTTCAAGTCTACAATAAAAAGAGGACACTTAAAAAGAATCGCACATGCGTAGCTTTTTCTCTTTAAGACTCTTAAAATCACCTTCCAAGATTACTAACCTCAATGGAAATTTCAACGCATCTATGGAGCTAAAGGCTAATATGGTATCATATGGAATGTATTTTTTTTTACTTGATCTACATTTCCAGACCATGAAATATTGTACTGAGATCACTTATCAGGCGTGCCGATGTTTTCCTAATTATGTCTATGCCTCTTTACTTTAACTATTACTGATAACATACCGCCTAGCAACGATGACATTTCTAATGAAATTTTGTAATGATACCTCATGCGGCCAATCCTTTCAATTATGTGCTAACCTTGGCACCATTTTAGGCAAATAAATCTGCCTACATGCAACAATATACGTGCAGACATATTTCTCTTATGAGCTGTGTCGGCACGTGTAGCACTGTCAGTGCGGTGTTAGGGTTATTTCTTGTATTTTTAGAGAAATACTAACAGCTGAGTAATGCACATACGTCGGCCATGACTTCATGCATTCCTGCATTATCAGCAGTGTTTTGCCGACTACTACACATACACCTTTTCCGGTGACATCAAGGCACACCGTGTAAATACCTTGAAGCTACAACTGCGTAATGAATGTTAACGGCTATCTTTCCTTTTACATGATAACTGAACTATGCACGAAAGGCCTTGGTGGACTTGTAACACGCACTCGCGTTTGACAATGCCAATTGTTGTCTTATCACAGTGCTTTAGAGATAGCTAGCTGGGACGCTGAGAAATCATTGGAGCTTAGAAGCATGAAACAAAAAATGAAAGCATGCCCAACTTCTGGCAATGGGAGCATATAGTAACTAGGTGCAAACGGTGCCAATAATATGCGAAGCAGTACACAACTTAGCATTGGTGTTGCATATGAAGTGACTTTACGTGGCAAAGAACCGATTTATTATTTGCGAGTTTTGTTCGCACATGCTATACAATGTATGCTATTTTCGCGTGGAGCTACTGAAACTGCGCAAACATTTATCGCACGCAGACTCGTCAGCTGCGCGAAAGTCACTACCGCAAGTTGGGTCTCGCTTTCACAAGCGCTTCGCTCACAACGCATCGCTGCTATTTGCGCCTCCACCCGAATATAACTTTCCTCGACCGCTTGATCGTGCGCACAGGCTCTCGATCCGAATGGAGGAGTCATGTGATGGAAGCTTTCCTCGTAGCCCAAGCCAGCGCGTCCGATATTCCGGCCGATTGCCCTTTTCACCGAAGGAGACGTCACGGCAATTTGAGAACGCGTGCCAGCTAGTCAGTGAGGCGAGTTATTTGTCTCCGCCTAGGGGAGGAAGAAGACCGTGATGGAAGAACAATGCATCAATAAAGCGGGTTAAAGTGTGCGCTCGAGAGAGGTCGGCGTTAACGGCAAGAGCTCCCGACGACGCACAATAGCGTCTAGTGGTGGCAGCAGCGATGAACGCCTAGCTCGAAGGCCGCCCGAACGTCAGGTCGCGACTTTCCCTTCAATCAGAGTGGCGATGGAGGCGACAGGTTTCTTGCGTGTCGCCGATGCAAGAATCGGGGCTCGCCCCAGCTGGTCAAATTCCGGGTACGGCCGCAAGAAAAACATCCGCGCGCGTAGAACCACGGACTGCGGCAGCTGTCAAGACACCGTTTCCGAATTAGATGTATGTGCAGCCGCGCTGCGGTGTTGTCAAAGGGTCCAGAGCGCGCGACAGGCTGTCAACAGACTACAAGTGACGCTGTGGCCGAGAGGAACCACGCGTTTTGCTCGGGCTCCCCTCTATGGCTGGGTCAGACACACCGCTGCTACAGTCCTATTTCTCACGGAATGACGGTGCAGCCCAAGCGGGCGCCGTCCGTAAACGCTTCAGCGCTCAGGTCAGCGCTGAAAAGAAGCGGACAGGAAAGAAAAACGAACAAAAAGGAAATAATGCCGAAGCTAGCAGCTCCCGACAGGCAGCGTGCGCTCGCGATGTGTGCCTCCCCATGCGACCACCGGCAGATTCTGCTGCGCAGGTAGCGAAGAAGGTGTCCGCGAAACAGTTGCATAACACGCCGCCTCTTGGAAACAGCATCTGAAGGCCAAATACTGACGCATGCTGAGTCTATTACCTGCCTGCAAGCGAGTCCTATACGGCTCCGTAGCACACTCCTCCCCCCTCACTTCCTCCCTAAGTCGCCGGAATAAGTTTCGCAGCAACTCGCAAGGCGACCCTAAAGTCTGCGCCTTGTCACGAACCAATATACGGTAGCAGAATGAAGTCCAGCGTGCACGCACGACACGTTTTCTGAATTATTAGGCTTACCAAATCCATTTCACGAGGGAGGAAGAGCGTCTCTAATGAAAATTACGCACAAGGAAAAACAAACATAAAGCTACCCCGAACTGGCAGCGGGCTGGGGCAGGGGCGATGCAACCCAATGGCGAGTGCAAAAGCCTTCGTCCTCCACCTTTAGTGTTCTTGGGAAGCAAAAGAAGGGAGGCTGCGCACTTACCTGCGTTCAGAAGCGCCTCTTCAACATGACAGCATTCACCATAGGCATCCAAAACAGAAACAAAGTTCGCCCATGACGCCCACAGTAGTCCGCTCCCAACAGGGCTTCCCAGCTGCGGGGATCTCTCCTCTGAATGTTGTTGAGAGAGAAAAGTAGTTATTATACACGTGGCTATACAAATTCACAATATATCTGAAGCAAAACGTCAGGTAGCGCCACAAATGCCGATTTTATTCTACACTTAACGCAATATTTCGCACAAATAAAACTATAAAATTTCAAAAGTCAATTCATTTAATGTTGATCATGAATGATTATTTTCAACAAGCTTATGTTTCACGAGATAGTTACTTTTTACCCCATGCTTTGTAGCTTCGTTATGTCTAGTAAGAGGAATGTGTCGGCCATGTTTAAAGGTAACAGGCAGGCGCATCGGCAGATACCAGGTCGCCGTGATGGGTATGGAAAGTCGGCATCGTCAGCAAGAAAATCAAAGAAACACAAGGAGAGCACCTTATATATGACAACATGGACGAGTATCTTACTGCGTTAGAAAACCTCGTCTGTGCTTAGCTGCTGATTAACCGTTTCCGCGTCGTGCCTGATCGTGGATAACTCGTGCGTGCGGAGGGACCTGCCCAAAAATCGATATGTCCACCGCGTACTCGGACGAAGGATCTTTGCCGGACAGCAGTGATCAAGATGACCGGGAACCACTCGATCAACGTGTCCAGGTGAATATAAACCTCACGGCTGCCAATGACGCTCTGATATTGTTATCGTGGATGACTGTGCACGCGGTTGTTGAGTTACTTTCGCTTTGCAGTTCGAACTGGAACGCCTGAACACGGCTACCGAGCTTATAAACAAGCTGGAAATCGAACTTGATGTGAGTAGTTCCTGCTGTCGTTTTTTGTGACTAGCCAAACGCTTCTGTTTACATAAGCACTCAGAGTACTATAGACTACCGCGCTAAACGCTATATACATTTACGCCATGAACGCGCTAATTAAGACATGCTGCGGAGTGATGGAGGAGGTGTTTCAGCGTTTACTCTTTCACCGACATAGAATTCTTGTTCGCACAGAAAGGCAAACTTACACCTAGGATCACATACGTTTTAAGAGCCGTGCTTAGATACGTAATCAAAGGTATATGTCTGAAGAGAGAAAAATGAAAGAGGAGAGAAAAAAAAATCTTGACAACTCAGTGCGAATCTGAAACTGACTAATAATGCAGTGTGATGTTTGATTGCCATGTTGAGTTGTAAGTGCAGTCTTCAGCATCTGTTCAGTTGGTCATTCGAGTTCATACGTGTACTTATAAACGCAGAGCCAGAAAATATGTTCATGCACAAAGAAACAAACACACAGGTTGCACATAGAGCACTTCAGTCTACTTCTTTTGTGCATGTGTCTTTTCCACTGGTTTTTTGTTAATCTGCAGTAACAAACTGAGGATATATTAATTAGAACTAACAGACAAAAATCTTGACTTAGGATTATATACACACACACACATATACGTTGTCGTCGTGGCAGAGACCCTTGTTGGCATAGTTTCTATAACAGGTGTACCCCTTCGGTTTCCTGTGCACCAGGCAGTCTGGCTCTGTACATGGCAATTCTGACTGAACAAAGTCCAGTTACGAGCCTGCTAAACTATGCATAAA
This sequence comes from Rhipicephalus sanguineus, assembly GCF_013339695.2. Taxonomy (NCBI): domain Eukaryota; kingdom Metazoa; phylum Arthropoda; class Arachnida; order Ixodida; family Ixodidae; genus Rhipicephalus; species Rhipicephalus sanguineus. Next base: position 110,286,044 of record NC_051180.1, read on the forward strand.
ATATGTGCAAGTTATTGTTAAACTGATTGACGCATAATACGATGTCCTTTGCCACATGGCAGCATTATTCCTAGGTACTTGCTCTGTTTTGCCGTCACCAACACTGCTCTGTTCCCTCTATGCGCTACAGGAAGCAAGATCCAATTTTCGCCTGCTTCTGTCAGAGTCATCGCAGAAAATTAACCAACTTGCCAAAAAGCTGGGAAGCCATGTGGAAAAAGCGCGGCCTTATTACGAGGCTAGGATGAAAGCGAAGGAGGTGAGGTTGATACACTTTCGAACTAGTCTTGTCAATGTCAGCCAGTTTATGGAAGTTAGTGTATATACTAATGGGATGATTTTGAATATATGCTTTTGCATGAGAGAGAGAGAGAATTTATTTGAAGGCAGAGAGGTCGGCCTGAGCTAGTGCGCTCTAGCCTGCTACTCTGCACAGGGGAAAAGGGGAAGGGAAAAAAAAATAGGAGTGATGAGGGGGAGAGGAAAGAGATATGCGTATATACAATAACCACGTGACATAGCGGTTTCGCTATAGTCTTGTGTCCAGTTCTGTGCTTTTGCATGGAGCCTGCTTTGCAAGTATGGGGCGATTGAGAACTATATGTTGTGTATTTGAGCTGTATAGTTCAGTTATGAAAAAATCTGTATTTCATAGTTCATTAATAAAGGCGAGCTTGTGGAAGTAAGTTATTGCATTCCTTGCCGAAGCACAGGGACTTAAATAATTATAAACAACTATGCTGCCATATGGAGTGTCACAGTTTATCCTGTGGCTAAATAATAAAAACAGTAAAGCACAGTAACGGTGAAAACTGGCACTTTTTTTTTTGCAGAAAGAAAAGTGTTAAGTATAATGACAAGATCGACCAGATCGCTGATGCAGTCCCCAGTGATGTAGTACAGCAACCCAGTGACAATAACATTGTTTTGCAGAAGTTGTGGGTTCGATTGGTTGTGTTGGCCACATTCAGTCAGTGAAAGCTAGAACACAAAAGAATGCTTGCGCATTGGGCACTGGGAGGTTGTTGGGAAACCCAGTCAGTCAGTCAAAATTGATTGGGAGCCCTTCATGATGCGTCTTTTTTTTTATCCTTTGTGTGTGCCTTGAAATGTCAAGTCCACTGACGAAATCAACCAGTCCCCAGACAGGATGTGACGTGACTCGATAGTTTCCTATCACGACATTCAGAAAAGCACTGCCGAACCGTGTCATCATCAGCGATTTCGTGTGAGATTGCAACTGAGGCTATGGATGACTTGTGCAGCTTGAAGATGCAGCACGCAAGGCTTCTCTGCGGCACGAACGGGCGACGTTGGCCCATTGCACTGCTCGACAGATGGTGGCACTGGCGGAGGAAGGCTTGCGGCGCCAGGGGGCTCAGGGTTCTCTGGACCCGATGTTTCAAGAAATGCTCAACCAGGCTACTGTCCGGGTTAGTGAGTCGTTGCCGGCTTCACTGCACTTGCTTCTGGTCATGCACCATGTTAGACTGACAGACTGATGATATTTGTGTTAAATTTGGCAGAGTGTTGGAAGTAATCGTGTAGCTACTACCAGCTGTGAGCTCACACCTGTTCCAGCTTTAATTCTTTCTTTTTCCATACAGCAAGAGAGTTGTAACAGCTTGCAAGACAGACACTGTGCGCACTACTGAGCCTGGTAAATTCATGGGATTTATCATCCATCAACCTAGGTAACTTTTGTTTGCCCACACCCTCATGTAATACCCTTATCCATTTGAGATATTGCAATCAATCAATAACTAATTAAGTAAATGAATGACTAAATTAATTTATCAAGAAGTAAACAAGCACCCTAAACAAATATCATTACATGTCGGTGTGGGTCCAGTAACATCGTAGTCTGATGATAATGCTTCCTGTGCCAGCCACAAAGCCTGAAGTGTTTAGAAGATTCAATTCAGTCATTTCAAATTTGTACAGCAAGCTTGTTCTATAGTTTGCTTCACTGTGTAAGACACAAAGGACTGAGCCTATAGATCACAAAAGGGCTTCTACATGAAAATGCATTTTAAAATATCGGCGAAGCTTGCACTAAGTCACGCAACTTGAAACAGTGAGAATGGACAGTTCTGAAGTCTAATCTGGTTCGTCTAGGTTGTTGCTAGGCTTTAAGTAGGTTAGTCTTGACAAGGATGTCCAAACTCCGGAACCGAGTGTTCACACCTCTCGTAGAATGACCCTTTCTTTATCTTTGTTTTTTTTTCTCTACTTCTTTATCTTTATTTCTCTCTTGATCTTTCTTTTTTTCTATCTCTTTCTCTCTCTTTCTATATATTTCGCTGTCTTTCTATCTCTTTATGTTTTTGTTCCCATTATTTCTCTCAATTTTTCTCTCTTAGTGAACCAGTGGTGAGTAGTGGGATTTGCCCAATTTCTATGGCACATACCCGTTCATGATGATGATAGCTTTCTGATAGGCCGCGCAAATTACGGCTAGCTTGAACAGCTTCGCTGTTAAAGAAGTTGTGCAATACCCCAGTATATGGGGATTTTTGGGAAAGGAATTGGTATCCACCTCGTCTGTGGCACAAAGCTATAAAGGATTCGGGGGTAGTGCCAGGTTTTCATGTTACGTGACGTCTCTGTGAAGAGTGTTCCACATTCGCCACCGCGTACTTGAGTTGTGCTAACTAACACTCCAGGGTTCACACATACATTAAAGCCCCTAAGAAAATAGAGAGGGGTACAGGTACCACTGTAGTGCACTTGGTAGGGCACTGCAACTGTAATGTGGAAGTCTGCTGAAATCGCTTTCGATTGCCGCATAGCGTTGATGGGTGACAAGTGGCTGTCTCGTCGATGCAGGTGAACGAGGCCGAACGTGAGCGGGTGTTGAGCCGGGCTGAGCAGGGTCGACTGTGGCACGCCTGCAAAGGCCAGCAACAAACAGTGCTTGATCTACACCATGCTATCAAGAAGTCAATTGTCAAGGCCAGGTGGGGCTTCTGGACTGCTTGTCTTTTTGTCACTGCGTAACAAGGGGCCTGGGAAGACATTTGCAAAGCAGTGCAGGTATCATTCTTGTTCGGACCGGTGGCTCAGCTTCGGGCACAGTAGGAGTGATGAAAACAATGGGGAAGCCACATAGGCATCGCAAGGGACTAATTAATTGATTACTTTCGTACTTCACTCACACGAGGGTCATTGAAATCACATACCTTTTCCAGTGAAAAGTCTTTTAGACATGATTCGTGCACATTCCCCACTTTGATATTTAATGGCATTGCAAAGGTATTGCATTAATATAATTAATCATTTCTCATTTACAAGGAACTACTTGGTATATTTTCATATTGAGATCACCTGCAAATGCCAGCAGTACCTATGTAAAATAGGCACGCATTTTTTCATCGTGTTCTCCTTGTTCTAAGCTGTGCTCTATAAATAAAGGTGTTTTCAAAATAACTTTGACATTCCAGACTTTGCTCTAAACACCTTAAAACTTTGTAGACTACTTCAATTAATATGTTAAAATGAATTTGGCTTCTGCCACTTCATAGCTTTGAGGGCATTGAGCTCTGTGCATCATGGTTCCATTAGCTGCACCAGGTATTTATCACAGGCAATTAAGGATACTGAGAAGCCTTTTAGCTGAAGACTTGTTAAATTTTTCATTTGTTTTTTCACTCAAGTGTGGTGGCTCAGCTTATTTGAGCTAGCACACCCTGTTGGCTGATTAATACAGTGGCTTTATCACCATTGTTGCCGTGGAAACGTAGAGAGGAGATCCCACTGTGCCCCCGCCAATTTTTATTCATGTGGTGTTAACCTGTTGCCTATTATAACTGATCTTGCTCCCTAGCAGCAATAGGACTTTACCCTGTTGTCACAGTAACATCCACCTACACGCAATAATTTTGATGCGTTCACTTACATAGAATGGAGGAATGCATACAAAGTGTCATTTTTAATGTTTGAGGGACTGTCATGCCTGTTCACTGCATGCTATGAGGCCATTCCTCATATGGGTGCCACAGATGGCTTGTAGTGGTGTGCTACACTGGGTTATCTATTTTTTTGAGAGACAGACTTAAAAGATCTCGCGTGGCATATATCACGCTTGTGTTACATCAGCTGGGCTTCTTGAAGAGGCAGAGAGTACTTGCAAGACGAATGGCATAGTGATGCTAGATAATTGACTTTCACGATTCATGATAAATTCTTTTTAATGGAGTCAAGTCATGTTATAACAATGTGATCTTCAAAATGAAAAATACCTTAATTACTTTATTTAATCATTATAAGCACATACTTTCATTGCATGCCAATTTCACAAGAAACATTTTAAGGAAAGACGTGGGGCTTGAAAAGTGTGTTCTTAATAGTTGAATGAACGGAATGAGATTTAATACACTCATTCAGTTTTCTTCTGCAGATTCCGAATCTCTGAGTAGATTTTTAATAGCTGCATTAGAACAAAAGATATGCTAGTTCTACAATGTTTTCTAGCACAATTCTTACGGGGATCTTTGGCAACTTCTTTTTGTCAAACACAAAAGCAAAGTATGCGGCAAGATTGCCAGAAAGCTGGTCTAGCCGATGATGCTATTTATTTTCTTATAATGTTGTTTACCAAATGATAATTCTCGATAATCATAAAGTGTATGAAGCAAACATTTTTACTTATATTTGCATCCATTTATTTTGCATTCGAAGTTCGATGAAAACAAACAAATTAGCATCATCGGCTAGACGAGCTCTCTGGCTGTCTTGCCACATATTTTGTTTTTGTGTTTGACAGAGCAAAGTGGCCAAAAAGTACCGTACGAAATATGCTCTCAGAAATTTCATATCTTCTGTTCTAATGCAGATAATAAAAATCTACTTGAAGATTTGTAATCTGCAGAAAAAACTGAATAAGTGTATTAAATTTCATTCACTTAACCCAACCAATTAAAACATTTTTTTCAAGACCCACGTCTCCCCTTATATTTACTTTGTTATACGCAATAACTTATTTTCGTGTTCATTGTATAGAAGTTTAGGTACACGTATTCTAACTGTGAAACTGAAGTTGTGCAGCACGGAAGCAATAATAATTTAGCAGATATCCTGTGCATAGAACCAGGTTTCAAAAATCTGTCTTCGAGATCTGCAGTGATATGCATTGATGTCTCGAATTATACGTAGTTAATTGACGAGGTTGCATTAATCGGCTAGCATCACTCTGCAATTTGTGTCACAACCGATGTCTGCCTCTTCAGTCAATCCATCAGCTGATGTGACAGAAATTGCAATAATATCTACAGTAGGAAATTTTCGGCGAGTCTATTTCTGTTCCGATAGATAGATAGCCCGGCATGTTCACACTACGGTTTGCTTTATTTTTTTCTTTTTCTAGGAATGCTCTATAGGTTTGGCAATTGCCATTTTTTTGTTTTCTCCCCCTCCCCGCCCTTCCCCTTCAACCTCGTAGTCTGTCAGCACGCAGAAGTTTGCTGCAACTTAACAATTTAGCAAACCAGCATGAACTTCAGTTGCTGTGAGTACCCCAGCCTTACATATTTCATACACATATGCTTTTCCTTTTGTCCCCACTATTTTGTCGTGAAGTCCTGTGGCGGTTTCTTTGAAGCAGTTTGCGTCCTAGATAACCATTCTTGGTTCCCTTTTTCTAAAATATTTTTTGCTTGTTTTACGTAACCTAAGCATGCTTGTTCCTTTGTTAGAAATCTTTTTTGGGTTCTTTGCCCGTTTACTGCTTGCTTTAATAACACTGTGGTTGATATGGAATTGTATGCATGTTCTAAGCATGCAGCAGGGTTAAAAATTTGACCTAAACTATTCACCAGGAATTACAATGTTATTGTTCTTGTAATTAAGCTACATCACTGAAGAATTTTTTAATGTAGCAGAATTTCACCATCACAGATAATCTATTTCTTAAGGTGCTGAGATTTGTGCCGTATTCTTGGTGTTGCTGTGAAGGCTTCAAGTAATAATAATTTAGAAATAGCTGTTTTGAAATAAAAGCATGGTTTGGCTAGAGACATTTCATCAGTGGTGGTGGCCTTGTGGTGATGGTTTACAAGTGGTAATTAGTCTCTAATTAACAAAAAGCAGTTAATTAACTCTTAAGCTAATAAATTAGCAGGCTCATCGTAATTTGGAAATTGGAGCAGGCTCTTTGTAAAAACCGTATGAGTATTTCGATCTTGAAAAATGAAATTACCCACAGAACTTTTGTTACAAGTAAGCAGAACGCCATACACATTCATGTAGCGTTGTCTTACTGCACATATGTGGGAGCACCATTTCTAATAGAAAGCGGCTGATTTCCCTGCAGACATTCAGCACTACGCCTGAATGCAGGAAATAAGTTTTCATTATGCTGTGATCAAAGGTATTGAAATCGCCATTGAAGTGCTCCGCAACTTCAGAAAGTAGTGTCTGCCCTGATTCGAGCCGTGTGCAAGAGAGTGTACAACGAAACATTGCTTTCGTGCAACTTCGAACATTGCGCGTTTCAAAATAATGCAGACATAGCACTCACCACACTACAAAGTTCCAGTTAAATACGGTGCATGCAGTGACCAGAAACACAGTCAGCATGGTGCAGGTAACACTAACTATCATTCCCCAAACTTTCGTAATTTTGTTTCACTTCAGGCGTGCTAAGAAAGTTAATGCTGTGCTTAGGATATTGAGAGCCGTGCAAGCTGCCGCAAGTTTTCATTGTGCATATTACTGCTGCTGCTGTTTTTCTCACACGTTGTTTACTTGTCAACCACTATAATCTGACCCTCGATGCCGCGGTAACTACACTGTTAAAAGAAATGCTCACTTTCTTTTATTATTGATATTAGAAATAAACGCATTTTGCCAAACGCTGGAGATGTAGAGGGAGATATAGGTAAGAATTTGGGGGCAGTGGGGGATGCAACTTATGCAGCGAAAGAAATGCATTAGCACATATTTAGGAACCCCAGTTTGTTGTGAAAAAAATCAGGAGTCAATGGTCTGTAAATTTCTGCTGCGTCATCCTCGCTAAACATTGGTGCACATGTTGTTATGAACATTGATACATGTCACTGCTTGGTGTCAATGCCTGACTAACTTAACACCACGCAAGCACTGCTATACAATTGTACCTCATGCCTATAATTGTTACTAATTGAACTAATTTACAGTTGCACACTATTAACAGTTATCACTGCATTCACTAAACCAGTTCTGTGTCATTCTGTTTACTAGTAAAACCAGAAGAAGTTCTTTCGTTGGCACTTTCATATTGTTAGATTTCACATTTTCTGCATGTGTATTTTTGCTACTTGCTTACCATGTGAGAAAGAGTCAGTTTCTGGGTGTTTTATCAGCAAATGCATCAGCGTTCACTTAACTTCTCTTGGTGGTCTAACGGCCTCTATGCAAGCGTGACAGAGTAGGTGGGAGAATGTTGATGTGCTTGCTCGCTTACAGGCCATACTTTGAGATGAAGGCTCAGCTAAATGAAGCTCTTGAGGTAAGTTTAGCAACTCCTAGATGTAGCGACTGTCTTGCTATGTTCACACAAAATTCTCTTGCATGGGTACTTTCTAAAAATTTTTTGTCTGAGTGAGAGTGAGTGACGCTTGCACTCTTAATATTAAGTTGAAGTGGACACTCAGGAATGCATGGTATGGTAGACTTACATACATTTGCATGCACATGTGTATGAATTTTGCAGCATGCAGCAGAAAAGTGTGTTAGATAGTTATTTTTATGACAGCATTTAATTTATCCATTTAACTTATCATTGAGGATTTGCTAATTTCTCTCATAACAATTTCTATAGTTTATTCGCGCTATAACAAAGGAAGATTAGAAGAAAAAAATGAATATATACTGAGGGATGTTTCTTTAAAATAATAAGTGCGAGATTTGAGAAAAAGTAATTGTTGCTGAGGTTAGTGCAATCGGCATCTAGTGTAAGGGACGCGATAACGTCCTACTAATATTCCGAGGTCCGAGCTTGCTCATTTGCTTCCTCTCTTTGTTAGAGAGCTGCCATTGAAATACTAGATCATTACTAAATGCATTTTACATTTACATTTTCTTTTGCAGAATTTGCCTGAAAGCATTTCGACAAAAGAAAATGAATTTTAAAAGTTTTTGATGTTTTAAAATGTGTACTGTATTTGCTAGATTGGTGTTATAGAGAAGTCCAGCAGAGTTAGCTGCATGACATTGTTCATGTGCATGTATGTTCGTTATGTCAATTGCAATACATTGTTCAAGTACACGTGCCTAAAAAAAAGCAGATAAAAAAAATTTTCTTGTAACTTTTTGCCCATTCCACCCTCCTTTCAATGTACCAAAAGCCTACACTATACAGTTTGGGTAAATTGGCATTTGTGTGGCTATGTGCCACGTGGGATGGAAAATTTCATGATGCAAATACCAAGTGGGACTTCAAAAAGGAACATTGTTGGATAATGTGGGTGGCTGTATTTGTTGTAAACGCATGCACACTGTACAAGACAATGCATTAGCGTAGCACAACTAGTGCACCATACTTTCAGATGAGCTGGTTCTCATATTGAGGCTTGCTTTGGCTATCCCTTCGTATTGTCATCACTAAGTTTGGAACAAAATAAACGTGTACATAGACGTGTACACTACAGAAGTGTCCACTTGTGTTCTGTGTACACTTGTGACGTGTACACAAGTGTCGAGGTATGTCTCATCATTAGAGGCCGGATTTTTAGGCACAAAAAAAAGCTCGTTTTAGGCGTCCAAAAATAGGCAGGCAAAACAATGTTTTAGGCTTCCAAAGTCGTAAATATAGGCACAGTAAATTTTCACATAAATCTAAATAATTTCAAACGAAGACGTGCGCGACCTCTATCTACGACAGGAAAACAAAAATGTTATTGCTAAAGATGGCACAAATGCGCCAACATATAAGCATAGAGTGCTTTGTCTCGCACGGTTCGCACTCCCGTGTTCTGCAGAGTGAGTCAAGTGTCCACTGTCAAATCAACACACTCCTGAGTGTCTTTCCGGCATGACTGAGAAGTGCAGAGCAGGAGCAGACGGCCAGATTGCTAAAAGATAAGAAGGGAGGGATTCCTCCGATTGGCTGGGTTGAATTGCATAGAGCCAATTTCTCCCCTGGCAGTGAACCACTGGCGTAGCCAGGCGGGGGTGGGTTCAACCTCCCCCCTCTCCCCCGAAACTTCTCACTTTTGCATGTGTGTGTGTATAAACGCACACATACAAACGCATGCAGGACCCTATGTAAAGTATGGTTGCCCCCCGTGCCCCTGAAAAAGATTTCTGGCTACGCTACTGCAGTGAACACCTTAAAAAGTAAATTAAGAACAAAACAAAAGCTGCGTGCACATCACATCTTTCTTTCTTTTTCTTTTGCTCTTCACTCTCCTTTCCGCTGACAGCTCTCCGCGGTTTCGCATTCGCCAACCGCTCGGGCCATGTCAGCGCGGTGGCGAATGCTTGCCGGCGTGTCCCTCTTCACTGCTGCTAGCGGTTGTTGGTTGGTTGAACTAAAGGACTAGGTCGAACTCCATAGTTCCCAAGAATCTTACGTGGTAACATAAATAACAGTCTCAAACAGCACCCGTGAGCGACAATTGAGGCTAAATAGCGCTCATATAAGCACCAGTTTTGAAAATAGGCATTTAGTATAAGCACTTATAGGCATTTGTAAACATTTAGGCATGAACGCGAAAAATAGGCATTTATAGGCACTATAAAAACACTGTAAAAGCCCTTCTTAACCTCTAAGTCATGCTCATATATCAAAATGGCTCGATAAGAGCGCAAGGAACAAAATAGGCATTTGCCTAAAATCCGGTCTCTACTAATCATGTATCATACGTTTTTTGCCACATCAATGGGCATGCTGCCTACCATTATCTTGTTGTTTTATTGGGTTAGATAAGAACAGGAGGTTAATGCCTTAGGCATTAATTACAGAAAAATGTGAGCAAATACGGAACAGCCATAAATTTGTTGTCCCGTATGTGTGACTTTGACACAATCTCAAGGAAAATATGGGAGACACCTTTTCTTGGCTCTGTCTCCCATTTCTCCTAGCACCTCGTGTGCCCTTTCTTTGTGGCACTTGTGGCAGTGCTGGCTTTGTAGGTGGTGAAGGTTTTGTCTTGGCTATGTTTTCTCTTAGATGGGCTGTATTTTGTTTTCCACGCTTTTCGGGCGTCCTGGGTATCTAGCGTAGCACCACCTGAAGTTTGCCAAATACTTTCATATGCTTCATTAGTCCAAGCTTTGAGCTTCTGTAGTCTGCACTGCACTCATTGCATGTCACTGTATGCTGCATTGGCTGGATTGACGATGATGTCTGGATCTGCGTTCTGATGATTTGCGGTCTCTGCTGTTGATTGATTGCTGGCTCTCATTTCATAACGTCCCCATTGCCACACATTGCACCCACTGCTGCTTGAGAATCGTGTAATTTCCTGTAATAGCCGTACATGTAAAAGTGAAATTCTTGTTCAGGCTAACGAGCAGCTTACAGTCTGCTTTTCTTCTCTGCACCGATTACCTCCTGATGCTGTCCATTGCAGGAGCAAAAGAAGCGCGTCTTCCACATGGAAGAGGACGTCATGAGGGTCAAGTTCTCGTACACTGAGGCCCTGCACAACTTGGAGCAAATCAGCGACCAGATGCATCAGAACCGCCTGCTGATGCCAAACAGCAGCAGTAGCGGTAGCAGTCTGCTTAGCAGCGATGACTGCTGCGGCCGTGGTAGCAGCGACGACGGCTTTGCTCATGCACTGGGTGATGGGTTTCCGCAGCGGCTAGTGAAATCCTCTAGCCTATCTAGCTCGGAGGTAAGGAAGTAAGGCCACGCATTGTTTAACAGTGACAGCTTTCAAGATTACTTTAGGCAACTTTGTCATGTCTGTTACAGGCGTAATGGTAATTTTATAATGGTCAAATTTTTGTGAGCAAGCATGAACAAATGTCCTGTACTTGTCGATACCATTCTCTGGCTGGATGTCTGCTTGGACGTGACTGGTTTTGCAGGTCCAGCTTCTGATAAACCCACATCCTGGTCCCGTCTTCTGTTTATTCACGTTCTGATGATTGAAATGAAAAACTGTGGTCAATATGTGTTTGGATTATTGTTACATTGCATGCCCATACCAGCCTCTCAGTAGTGCAGTGCTAGCAAACATAGGCACTAGCAACATCTTGTCACAGATACTAGATCAATATATGAGCAACTGATTTTTGCTGTCAAGCAATTGAAAGACTGGGAGGACAACAGTACGGAGTTTTAGTTTTAAGAGCACAAGAAGGGGTCAGAACTTTCAGTGCAGAAGGGTGTATAGATGTGCTAGTTTCAAGCCTTGATAATCTACTAACAAAGTTGCCAGACTTGAGACGTTTTTGGCAGCCTTAATGGCAGTTTTGTCTTTTTTGGAGTCTTAGCATCTTACCGTTGACTTCTTTGGTGACATAAGTAGCTCGTAAATTGCCTTGATAAAAGTAGCTCTACAGACTGACGGACTTCGGCCATCTCTAGTGCATCACTTTCATCATTTCTCCTCTGTGGGATATCTGTACTTGTACTTGGCATTGCTACTACATACATGCCTAATTAATAGTGAGCAATTGGGATGCATCATTTATGCTTTTATAAGAAAAACGCAATCTTGAGGCACAATATTTAGAGTCGAGAGTTATTATCACAACAGCGTTTTGGAGCCCGTGTCACAGAAAATGTGGCGGTGTTGTCCGTGAGCGAAAAATCGTGATGGATGCAAGAATAAAAATCGGTGTTCAAGCTGGAATCAAACCGAAGAACTCTATGTGGCAATCAGGTATTCTACCACACTACCACGCCACAGCTTGAAGCTGCTTCGAAAAAAGGTCCTATACAGGCATCATGCCGGGTGAGGTGTCACGTTAACAGACAGTGGCATAGCCAGAAGTTGTGTTCTTGGGGGAGGGGGGTTCAGTAATACTTTATGTATATTCATGTGCAAAAATGTTCCAAAAGCCGGGAGAGTTCATGATTAAAATAGATACTCTGACTTAACACATGTGCATTTGAATGTGTGCCTGTATGCAGCATGCCCCAACTATCACGCTGCACGATTTAAGAATAGAGGAACGGCGTTACACAAAGTAAACCTAGTTCATATTGTCACGTGGTCGTGACGTCGACGAAGACAGCAGTCGGCGTTTGCAGGATGAAACTGTTTATTTGGCCGAACTTGTGGCCGGAAAATGAGAACTAGCACTACAGCAATACACGCTGTAAAAAGATAGCGGCGAATAGGGCGTCGTCCGTCGATCAACTGACAAGCGGTCAAGCGCGTCGGCTTTTATACAGGCGCTATGGAACTTTCCAGCAATATCGCTGGTGGCGGCGTTATCTCTCGACAAAGCTGGAACATTCGCGTGCGGCGCGCAATCTTAACAAAACGATCTACAATGATCGGGAAGCTTCGCGAACAATGTGGCGCGGTTTGCGCTGAGCGTTGCTGACAGTCTTCGGGGGTGTAGCTTCAACTCATGAAACATAAGACACGCGGCAATGCCCCCCTCTGAAAAAGCATCGTCCCGATGCTTAAAAACAGAACATGATTACATGCAATACTAAAGAAAACTAATAAAGGAAGCAAACATTAGAGTCCTCTGGTGCGTTAACGTGCATAGTACGGTTTAAGGCGCACCACATGCACGACCTCGGGTCGAGCTCGGCGCCTCTGAGAGTTCGTGATGCCGTCGGGGACAACCTCGTAGTTGAGTTCGCCGAGACGTCGAAGTACCCTGCGAGAGGTACTGGGATCGATACCCAGCACCTCCACCAGATGTCACGTGGTCGTGATGTCGACTGAAGACAGCAGTCGGCGTTTGCAGGATGAAACTGTTTATTTGGCCGAACTTGTGGCCGGAAAATGAGAACTAGCACTACAGCAATACACGATGTAAAAAGATAGCGGCGAATAGGGCGTCGTCCGTCGATCAACTGACAAGCGGTCAAGCGCGTCGGCTTTTATACAGGCGCTATGGAACTTTCCAGTGATATCGCTGGTGGCGGCGTTATCTCTCGACAAAGCTGGAACATTCGCGTGCGGCGCGCAATCTTAACAAAACGATCTACAATGATCGGGAAGCTTCGCGAACAATGTGGCGCGGTTTGCGCTGAGCGTTGCTGACAGTCTTCGGGGGTGTAGCTTCAACTCATGAAACATAAGACACACGGCAATATTGTTCCTAGTACACTGGAGCGGCCACCACTATTTCTTTCGTTAATGATATTCAATTAATTAGTCATAATTATATTTGTAACTAGACAAGTACTCTCCTTCCTAATTATAAAAATGTCAATGAGGCATATGTAAGCATGTTGAAGTAACATCTAACTGCACTATTTTCAACAACGTATAAATTGTGTGCTCCTTTTTCCGGTTGATGAAGAAAGCCCGCGAAATCTGAAATCTGAAAAATGACAAAAGTGAGTCTAGCGGCGATTCCTCCAAATTGCTACTCGACTGGTAAATCAGAATCTGATTCAGTAAATGTCAGCCCAGATGTTGATGAGCGAGCGACATCTCAAAAGCAGGCGTGGCGATAAGATGCTGACTGGATAAAAAGTTGCTTTTCTCCCTCCGTGCTTCTACTTGACGCCACTTTGTTCACTTATTTTTGTACGTATATGAACTACGCAGGCGTTTATTGCAACGTATAACTTTTTAACAGTCGTATAGGTTTTCTTTTTAAGAATTTATCTTTCTATTACTCATGAAAAAACCATGAGCATGTAACACAAACGATCTTTTGTCACTTTACAGTCACCCAGAAAAGTTTTACATAATTTTTTTCTTAAATAGATTCGTCTGAAGAATTTAATTCAGCAATAAAAAAAAATACACATTTTCGGGACGCATTTCGCGAAAAAAAATCAACCCTCAAAGGGTTAAATGACCTTCCCAGTTCTCTTTCTTTCTTGTTAATTAAACGAAATATAATTTATCCTCATTGCAATGATAGTATGCAGAATCAAAGGCTGTAGTACACGTATTCTTTTCTGTATGCATGCTACTGCTCTGCCATACATAGATAACCAAACTTCAAGCCAGCTGATAAATATGGTGTCTCTCGGTTTTTTGCAGATGTTAAAGATATACGAAGATATCTGCTGTGAAGAGACGTATAGGAAATTGCCCGAGCCTCGAAGAATTCAAAGGCATCCGGCGGGCATCCGTAGAACCATTTCTGAGGTGACATTCCGTGCTTCACCTGTCTTTGCTGTTCCTATTTATTTGTGTACAGACACTTTAAACCTTTTAGGGCCCTTACAGGAGAGGTCAAGCTACATTAAACATACAAAAAGAGAATGATGACTTTCTGTTGAAGGAAAGGCCACAGGACGACAATTTTTATAGGAGCAAGAAAAAAAAAATCAGGAATTGTGCTCAAACTTGAATGTGTGAATGTGTTTAAGTATAGTCTGCAAGACATATGTCGTTTGCCTCAATATGATGAAGTAGGCCGTCGAAAAAAGCTTTGTTGCAAACTTTGTTGTGTTGTGGTTTTGGTATTTCAGTTGCACTAATGAATTTGTGCATTCTGAAAGTCTTAAAGTCCTTCTACCTTTGATCTCATATCAGGCACTTTTTACAAATAATTAACTCCAAAACTTATCATGTGAAATTTTGTTAGAAACGAAACAGATAAACTGCTGATAGATACACTTGTCACCATCCCGGTTAGTAAAATACGCTCATAGTAAGTTCGCTTCCTACGTCACAGCAGTGCTTTGAAAAATTTTTTTTCCTGGCTGTCAGCAATGAACTAGCCTTTAACCATGACTATGAGAGTAGTCATGTGCTTTTAGATATGTCACAATTTCTTATTACTTTAAAGAAAACAAAATTTGCCCAAATTTCCTTTTGTCTCTTTAGCACTCACCAGAACTTTGTTCTGTTGACACTGTTGTAGATTACTAGTTTGTTAGATTGAGGGAAATATACATGAATTTCAACGGAAGCAAAGAAAGATGACAAGAATAAAGTTCATTATATTGAAAACTTTGTTATATTGAGGTTTCTTTGAGGTTAGACAGCATATACAAAAGTAGTAATGTCAGCAAAACTTGGTGACAGATTACTATGAGTGCCATTAAATCTGTTCAGTATGGAATTTTCTTTGTTGAGGAACCTTCTGGCATAAATAAGAAGACTTGTGGTTGCTGTTCTGTCTGTTATTTATTAACTTTATTGTCCATTCTCTCAATGTCTAAGACGCATTACAGAGAAGAGTGCGATTTTTACAAGTTGCGGAACACTTTCTTAACAATGGTATGGTCAGCGAAAGCAGAAATGGACGCAGGGAGGAGACTACAAGCATGTAGAAACAAACAATATTTCTTTGACAAACTTCATTTTTCATTGTGCAAAAACGTTGTGAAGAGTTTGTAAACTGTGGGTCAGTACATTGCCATGCGTACCTGTTTCTTTATTTCAGTGTGACTGGGTTTTCCTGACAGAAACTGTTGCACGTGTTATCACTCAGTTCAAATCACAGCTAAATGTATCAGAACGTTCTCAAATGTTGTTATTGCCTGCGCAACATAAAAAGCCATCTAAATTCTGAAACTTGTGTAAGCACCAGCAATAACGTTGAAGTGTACGATGATACGTGTATAAAAGCCGACGAGTTTCTCTAAGCATCGGATTTTCAACGATCGTGCATTGTACTGCATGTTACTTGCTGGTACCGTGAGTGTTACTTGCTTTCCTTGGCACAAGTTCATCCAACAAAGAGTTCAGCCTTTCCCAATCTGGTCGCTGTCCAAACCATGGAAAAAAAAACGGAAAAAAAAAACATGGCAGCTCCACTGCTGTTAAACCCGGCACGAGTAGAATCTTGTTAAAGGGACACTAAACAGAAACAATGAATTGGTTTAGATTGATAAAGTGTGCTCGGAGAACTCTTGCGTAGTTTATTTCGCCACCATAGGTTTATTATTAGAGGAGGAAACCAAGTTCAAAGTTTCATTTTTAAATTTCGCTCCGAACTTTGTAATTCGTGACGTAAAGGATTTCAAAGAGCATTTAACGTATTTTGGCGCCACTGGATCGACGAAATTTCCACAAACTCGCTATGTTACGTCTCTGGCCCCCTCAGAGGACAATGTACTTCGATTTAACCGATTAGGAACTACGTAGGCCCAAGCAGGCGCCGTCGAAAATATGTGACGTCATGGCAAATGGTGCGGGAATTCCACGGTGGCGTCGCCACCTGTATTTTCTTTTTGCGCGTTTTCTCGCTTATTAAGCGTCTTCTCGCAGCAAGTGTGGTGTTCTTGGTATCGTGGAAGACTATTTTACTAATGCGAGAAAAATAGTTTTGCTCTTTAGTGTCCCTTTAAGGAGATTCGCAAACGCAGTGTATGACATGTGCGCTGCTTTTTGCTGCGTTTTATGGACTTCCTGCTTGTTATGGCAGTTGAGATACGCGCCATCTGCAGCGGGTTCCGTCAGGTTGCTTCCTCCATAAGATGTAGCGACGAAGTGCCAGCGAGGCATCGGGGGCGGGGCATTCGCTTGCTCGGCGAGGCAGTGGCACCCTCTCTTGAGCAGTCCCGGAGACAGCCGCAGGTTTCCAGAACGTTTATAGCTATTTTTAGTTAATTATTGTGATTTCCCCTTGGTTATTTCTGTTAATTATATTATTTTAGACCGTGTTTGTTCGCTTTAACCCGGTTTTAAGCATTGCTAGCCTTGTTATGGCCTGTATTGAGCACTTTACTGTGATCGTGATCACACCATATGAGATGCATGGATAGATGAGAAGCTGGGCCTCTAAAGTGCTCTGCACTTAAAATATACAGAACCCCTTTACTCAGAAAGATGTATAGTGGGGCTGCAATGCATGTTATACAGTGTCTTGACATTGTTTTCAGAGAATGAAAGAGGGGGAATTTTTTCGAGGGCCTCGTTTCTTTGATAGACATAACCAAATGAATCCAACAGACATTTAGGCCAGGGAAAGCACAGGGGCCATTAATTGTTGTCTTTAACTATAGTGGAGTAATAGTGACGTAAATTGGAATGAATTAAGGTGGATGAAAAGTCACCCTTTCCGTAGGTGGGTTCGTTACCGACTGACAAAAAGGGTCACATTTCCTCTGTGATAAGTTAAACCTGGAATAATCATGGGCATGTAATTTATCGGTCGGCATCTGTACAGTTTCAATGGAGAATGATTCGCTCGAGTGAAGAATGACTGAAGAAGCAAGTTTGTGACTAGCATTTGAAATGCTGGCTTGAGGACAGGCTGTTTTCTGGTGGCTTTAACACACAGTCCATGCCTGCATCTCATTAAGGAGATGCTTGGGAACAAGAGTGTTGCATGTGACAATTTTGCCGCTTCTCTCATCAGTCACATGTATTAATGTACTGCTGCAACTATGAAAAGCAATGCATCTGAAATGTAATGACTAGGGGTGTGCGAATATTCGAAATGTTGAATATTTTTCGAATAGGGTTTGCTATTCGATTCGATTCGCACTGGAATTTTACTATTCGAACTATTCGAACTTCCCCGAAAACAAATACAGTCAACGTCCGATTGAAAGTGACCCCTTCAGATTTTCGATATGCTTCACCTCATTACACTCGTATCGCGGCAAAGCTGCCTTTCAAGCTCCGTTACAGTCGAACTTTGCCAATACAGTCAACGTCCGATTGGAAGTAGTCCCTAGATTTTTTTTTTATATGCTTCACCTCATCACACCCCGGCATTGTGGCAAAGCTGCCTTTCAAGCTCTGCTACGGTCGCAAATGTATTAACTCAAGAAAACGCTGGTTCCAACATGGAGATGAAAGGTGTGGCAGAGGTGGGGGCTCAATTAATGCTGTTTTCGACCTGAAACTTGGGCAGGAAGTCCAAAAAATCGGAAGCCGAAGCTTTTTAGCATCCAAAATTTCAGATATTCTATATATCGACGTCTACGAGGCAGATTTGGAACTCTGGACTTGAAGGGAGCACACCCTTGTCCGCCACATCAGTTGGGCTTCCACAGAAGTTGAAAGAAGAGGAGAGGCTGAGGAAATGGCATCTTTGCCTATCACGTGTAAAGTGTTGTCGTCAACACTTTGGTTGCACAAAATCATGTACATAAATACAATTCGGCCTCTACATTGCCTCATTCTTGATAAGACAACTATGAAACACCACCCCGCTAGTGCTTCATCAACCTAGCGAAAAGAAACACTTTCATGTTGCTATCTCGTAAGAATATGCTTAGGAATCTTCTCCAACTTCTGCAATTTCACTTCGAAGTATTCGAGAAACATTCTAGAAATATTCGATTCAATTTGCACTCACACTTCAATATTCGAATTCGCTTCGCACCCAAAATTTTGCTATTCGCACAGCTCTAGTTTAAAAGTAACAAAAACCAGTATTTCGCGCAGCCTAGCGGAAGAGCCTTGAAGCTGGATTATGAAGTCGGTCACTTTGCTGCACGTAGTGACGTACGTAGTCTGATGCTGTCATGCGCACCATAATTGGTCCTCAAAGTTAGAGTATGTATATTATTATACATACTGTGCTGCTTACGAGGTAAAAGGAGTAGCACAGTGAAAAGTGGCGCGACCTTCGCGGCCGCCAGTGGCCCATGCACAGCTGCGCCGCATGCGCGCGGTGTGCATGCATGTGCAGCAAACCGCCATGCTCGAACACAAACCTCTCTCACGCCCATTGTTTGCAGCATGTGTTGTAAAGTGTTTATAAGACTTCATTTTCGCCGCAGATAGAAAAACATTTGTTAAAAATGTTTCACGGCATTTTCCACGTTACCATTCCGTGGCTAGACACTCTGACCAGTTAGCTTTCCATTACGCTAAAGAAAATAGATGCCCTAAAGATTGGTTGTCAGTCCTTTTAAGCGGTTGCCATTTACGGAGAATCTGCTGTGGTTTAGGAGCGTCATTGAGCCAAGTCTTGCGCTCCATATTGGTTTTCTGTTTTGCGCAGGGAGGCCGTCAACCTCACATGAGGTGCCCATCACCACCACCACCAACTAGTCAGCACAGAGGACTTGTTTCATCGCTTGTTGACCAAGTGTTCACGGGCAAGACTCCTCAAATGCAAGTCGGAGAGGAGAAGTGTGCAAAGGTTCCACAGCATGCCGTGCCGACGTTAAAGCAGCTGGTTGCCACAGTGATAGACCGGATGTTCCCAGACACCACACAGTGCAATGGCAATGAAGAAATCGTGCTTGATCTAGCTACAGCAGCTTCAAACAACAACGGGTAAGTAATTCCACCAGTGCAAGACGTCAGCCATATGAAAGTGTGCCGTACTCCAACCACAGTTCTGTTCACCAATTATACAGTGCTTACTGTTAATGCCGGACACGGCCTGAAAGATGTGTTGAAGTAGTCGTATCAGAGTTCACAGTAGTAATCATTAAGAACCAAGGCGGAATGTGAAAGTTTGACACCTGAGTGCCATTGACCGTGTTTCTGACTGCCTTCTGACTTGCCACTGCAAAACCAGTGGCAAGCCTGCCTCACTGGGTAGCCATCTGCGAGCTGTAGCTTGATGCTTTTGACAGGATAATTTTCATTTCTTTTGACGACCTGCTAGTGTGCTGCTGTTTTAGAAACTTGTTGAAGAGGCCATGACGTGTTCATCCAATTATTCTCAGTTTATGGTTGTGGCTGAGTATAGAGGACACAGTATGGTTAACAGACAATGGGTTCCTAGTGCAACTTCAACTTGATATTTTATCAAGTTAAAGGGAGGGACTTTTGATGACCGTGTGAATAAAGCGCTCACTTTGCATCCTTGCCAATAAAGTGGCCCATCTGTTTCGCTGACGCAGTGCCCCTGGTGTTCCCCTCGCCACACTCGAAGACCTTTTCACCAGTCGTTGCACTGGACATCGAGGCATCGTTGGCGAAAGCAGCGCGAAGGCTCACTCTGGACGGCACTTCCCAGCGGCTGCAGACAGTCGAGGAAGGCTCCGACACTGACAGCCTCCTAAGCACAGGCACTGGAGGCACTCTTGATGACCGGCAGATTGACTGCCTTTTGCTAGACCGCGTGCTCGAACAAGACTACCAGGAGGTGCTGAACTCATGCAGGGACTCATCGAACTTGTAGGGATGCCCATCTAAAGATGGGCCGATGAATGTTGCTATTTATGTACGTTAAAGTGGGAGGTTTAGCAATGGCGTTGTGTGTGGTGAACAATGCGCGAGAGTGATGCGATGTGTGGATGCTGCTAAGTCTGTGTTGCCACCTTTTGTGCAGCATACCGGTGAAAGTCCTTGCAACTACCGTCAGGCACATTATTTCAGTACAACGTGTTGGCCGCCTTCTTGTGTCCGACCTTACGCTCCGAGTGCACCGATCTGTCCGGGAATTGTAGAGCTGCTTTACACCACATTACCTAGAGAGAAAAGTAGCATTGCAGTGCTGTTGCTTGCAGGGACATGTCGGCAAGCAGTGGCTTCAGATTGACTTCTTTCTCAAATAGTGCAAACAGATTGAATGCTAAGCAAGCCAAACGTTATTCATGTAGCGACTCTTGCTCTGCCTTTACAATGATTTAACCTTACAAAAAAAACTTGCAAGGTGCTCTGTCTGGTACATTAGTATAAGTAAATATTAAAATGCAACTATATTTGTTCTAGTGTGCACATTTGCATGTTCGTATTTCATTCAAATTTTTAAGTAAAATGAGAGCATCTGCACTCTCATAGCATTGGTTTCTCTTTCAAACTTCCATTTCCTTTGTTTTCTTGTTATGGTAAATGCTAGTGAACATTAATTAATGCGAAGTTTATTAGGAAGAATGGATGCGTTTTTTGAAGACTTGCTTATGCCTACGCTTATGTTTTAAAGGTCTTGCTTGTATTTTAAGTCAAGCCGTATTCAAAGCAAGCCAAACATTCCATATCTACAGGCATTCCCTTGATGGCATTGTGCTTGCTAAAAAAAGTAGCATGCCCAGTGACACCGCATTTCTTGCCAGGTACTATTTCTGTGCACATGAATACATGAAAAGTGTCGGAGTACTGAGGAAAAGTTTGTAACATATGCTTTCTTCTAAGAGAGATCAACTTATTGTTCTTACTTTGTTGGCTTTGTGTGACATAACCAGGCGAGCAACCTGTTGTTGGCGTACTTAGAGGAGTTCTTTAAAGGAGTACTGACACCACAATTTTGCATCTTGGTTCTTCTGTTGCAATACGTCGCTAATTACCCACTTATCACGGCTAAAAACCTTATTTGCACGAGCGCATGATGGTCAATTATTTGAAGTTTTTATAGCACGCATTCACAGTTTCGGTTCCAGAGAGCATCAAGAGAGGTGGAACTTGGGAGTGGTTCTTTTTGTGTAAACGCAGCTGGCCATGTGAGAACACAAAACAATGTACGCGCTGCACACGGCATCACATGCACGTGAGCACTGCGTTGACAACTGCAGTAGAAAGCAGAAAGCACATTCAAGGAGCACGGCAGCTAGCACAAACTCATGACATGGGTGTTCATTGGTTGCTTACATTAAAACCAAGTTGATGTCAATGTCACAAGGTTCTCTGTTTGGCTGTCAGTTGCGTAGCATACACTTTGAAATTGATTTTAAATATGTTCTTGGCTTTATTAGCCATTAATATCTTGTAGACAGTGTGTGTGAGTCCAGACAAATCTATCTCGCAAGCTATCTCACCTTCAGAATTTTGTGTCAGTACTCCTTTTAACGGATGTGATGCATATGAACATTCCTGGACATTGTAACACCTGTGGGCTTGATAGTGCTCAGTACAAATTCCCAAGCTCTGGCTGGCTATTTGGGTTGGTTGTTATTAGCTCACACCATGACAGCTGTGAAGTTGGTCTTATTGGAAATTTTGAGTAGCTACGGTGAATTATGTGACGTCCGAAAGGGTTTGCTGCCATTGCTAAGTTACGACCGTCTTTGTGCTTGAGTCGCTTGATGGCTCAAGCACTGACCAATGCCCACCAAGCCAATCTTTGTTATTGATAATGGTAATGGTGGTAATGCTTTGATCAGTGTCGAGTGCATTTATTGGTGTGCGTGCAGGTTGCAGTATCAAGAGCGGGTACGAATAAAGTAGCTCTCATCATACTGACCTAAGTAACCATGGACAACTCAGAAGCATCCAGTTCAGATATCATTATCACATTACAGGGATATGCTTGCCAGATGTCCAAAGGATATTTTCATAGATTATCTACAAATGTATGTCCACGTTGGATTTCTAGTAGTGGACATACAACAACAGATGCTTAACAATGGCTGTTCAAGCATATTGCAAAAAAGAATATGAACTCTGATACAGATTTAAGGTAGTACTTGTATATTTTCATGCGACCACTTATGTTCTCATGAACACATATTCTCAGAAGCTGAATAAATGATAAAAATTGTAGGAAATTTTGAAATGTCTTAGTGAAAGGATACTTGTAGTCCCATGTGGTCTGTCTTAAGCACGTTGGGTTATACAACACTTTTACAGCGAAAGCTGTTATGAGATCATTTCACCGGCCGTTTTTGGTGCCGTAGTTGTCCGCCGCCGCCGCCGCCGCCGCCGCCGCCGGTGTCCGTAACCAGTATCGCTCGAAATAAGAAAAAAAAACTAAATAAGAAAAAAATTCCAGGATGGAACGAGGTTCGAACCTGGGCCCTCTGCGTGGGAGCCCAGTATTCAACCTCTGAGCCATGCCGGTGCTTGAAACTGCTTTGCAAAAAGGTCCTATACAGGCTTCAATTCGGGAACGAACCACATTAGCATATGCAATATAGCGTGGTAAAAGTGTAGAATAAGCACCAAGCGTCGCACAATGCGAATTCTGTAACCAGGCATCACAAAATGCGAATTGCGCAACGAGTAGGTTCTTGAATGCTTCCAACCCATTACAAAGAGCTCTGCCATAATTCTTCATCGTCATCACGCACAGCATCAACAAAGTGCGCATAATGCCTTACATGCGCTTAGCAGGTACCACGGCTGTCTGTAGAATGACGAAAAATGGCACAGTGCCTACTGCCCTACTTCTCAAAAATTACAATGATTTATAGCGTAGTAGGTTCCTCGCAAGTGCACTTCTGTTGGTTGCCAAGGAAGCCCATAAGGTTCCCATGATCCATCTCCTCAGGGTCTCAATAAAGTCAATTCTCTCTCTCTCTCGCTCTACGTTTCTCCAGTTAACGTATGTTATAAAGCGTGGTGGGACAGTTAAATAACGACCGGGCGTCACACAATATGCATTACGTAACTAGTGGGTCGTTTAATGCTTCCAACCCATTACAAAGGGCGCAACCATAATTATTCATCGTCATCAACCGCCGCATCAACAAACTGCACATAATCGCTTACATATGGTACCTCGCTTCTTCGCAGAACAACGAATAATGTCGTGCTGGGTGCTTCCCAACTTACCAAAAATTACGCTTTGTTGCGTAGTGGGTACGTTGCTAATGTACCTGTATTAGTAGCCACAGGAGAGTTTATAACGGGCTCTAGAAATGCCGCTCTTCCAGCTTTCGCTGTGACTGTGCTGCGCTTTCCGCGCAGACCTGGTCGGAATTTTTTAAAACTTACAAAACTTAATGTTGTTTTGAGCCATCAACACCCATTTGCGACTTGCATAAGAATGCCATGTGTATAACTGCTTGCAAAATAAAAAATAAATCCACGCAGAATCTCCTCTGGGAGTTAGTCTGAGTGATGCATAAGAATAGAGTTTTAGTACTGCGTACGTAGTGTCTGTAACGGCATTGGGTACCTAAGAATATCGTGTTTTGTATATAGCTCATGCACTCTGTGCAAAATGCAGCATTCTGATGTAGACAATGCTGTTGCAGAAACAGTTCTTAAACTTGCTATTGTAGGTTCTGCCCCTCCCTAGAATGCTGTTTACAAGTGACTTTGGTGTGGAGTCTTTCATCTTCTGTCCAGCGTTTGTCAGCACCTGGAACAGCCCCACAGAGAATGCATCCCACAGAAACACTGAAATGCGAGTTTGGCATTAAATTTTTGCAAAGTCTAAATTTTCCTAATGTGTAGAATGCTCCATGTCAGCTTTACATGTTGTCCTAGAGAGAGCCTTTGTTACACAACCACGAAATTCAGCGAAGCCTTCATAGAAAATGTTTTCCTTTTTTTTTTTTTAAATGGACAGTTTTCTCATTGAGTCAGCATAGAAAGGCTTGCGCATTTAAAATATTTTAATTGTAGGCATTCAAATGCCTCGTGTGATTTAATTAAGAGTAGCTGCTTGATGTCAGATAGAAGTACATGAAATGTGTATCCAGTAGGCCAGGACAATTTCAATATTTTTTTGCTAAATCTGTCTACATGTCCAATTTGAACATGTTATGTGCAATATGCTTACCTTTGTCAATAGCGGTGGACGTCGTCGTGAACTCAAAGATACTTGAACCTAATATATCTGGAGTGTCCATGGTTACTTGAGGAAGCCGTTGTTATGCCTTGAAACATGACTGAATCGTCGTTCACGTATCACTGAAGCTGTAGAAGTAAAGCAGTAAATTGTCCGTTATTTTTCTTGGTGTGTTGCATTTTCATCCATATTGCTAAAGATGTGCAACCTTTTTGGCTCAATGAAAAAATAATAAAAAAGACAGGAGATATAGGGATATCACTGTTACAAATTATATAAGCCTTTAGCTGTCAATAGAGAACATTTTTATTCATAAGAATCCCCGGAGGTGTGGAATAAGATTCACAGTTTGCCTTGTATTTGGTGCATACGATTTAGGACCGTTCTTGCATCACCTTCAGGAAACCCTTTCATTGCAAGAAAATAAGGGCAGGAGGAATAATGAAGTGATTCATTGATTCGTGGGATTTAACAACCCAAAGTACTGCTGGTGCTTAGTCATGAGTAACATCACTCTTAATTAGCTCAGTTTACTGCTGACCAGTTACCACTTTCGATGTGTCTAGTAATTTAAAGAGGTGTCTATAATGTACTGTATTTCTGACACGTTGTTGGATAAGATGGTATTTAGGCCTGCTAAATCTCTGTTAAGGTGTAGCTGATAACACTATGCACATTTTCTTGATTGTCCACTTTAGAGAACAGAAGTTTAAGCGAAATACTTCCGTAAATTGGATTAGTTGATCAAGACCATTTTGACCTGTAGTGCAAGGTAACATAGATTAACGGAAGAGAACCATGACAAAATGTAGCTCTTATATTATTTCTTCATCTTGTGCTATGTTCTTTTGTGCCACAGTTTGAAGTGGGTAGACAGACTTTTGTTGAATGATGCTTTTACTGCGGTAAAGCACTGGTAAATGGAATGACATTGAGCATAATGACAAGCCTGCCACGATTCAACTTTACCTGTGTTGTACTCTTTAGCCCGAGCCATGTTTCTTGTACCTCAATTTATTTCTGCATTCCTGTGAATGTTCCTTTTGTTTTGGTCAGCGGTGTGATAGTTGCTGAAGATGGCCTGTGTAAACAGGACACAGGACAGTTGCTGCAGTTTCAGTCTAGTCAAGAGAGTTCAATGCAAACGAAGTTATTGTTGCATTGCCTTCTGTGAGCAAATTTTCATGCAGCCTTGTGTGTTCTGTCTAATTTTTAAAAATTGCATACATGGGTGCAATATGATATTTCTCTGGTGTGCTGTTATCTGTGGTCATGGGACAGTTGCGATGTGTTCCTGGATTCAAAGAAAATTGCCAAAGCTGTCTTCATGACTGTTTGCAATTGGTGAAGGGGGCACAATTCTCCTTTTGTTCCAACAGGTATGCCTCAAAGTTATGACCTCAAATAAGCGTGTAAGTGATTGGACATTTCATTTTTGTTATGTTGGAGGGAAATAAAATGCTTATTACACATGTATGCTACATATGGGAAACTGGCTTGTGTGTTGCATCATCGGCAATGAATAAAAATGAAAATTCTGGAGTAAGTTGTATCTTTTGCTTTGTGGAATAGGCACTGCTTAAAATCAGAGGGGGGAAGGGCTGCCCTGTGCCTGGTTATCAGTAATGCATGCGCACATACATGATCCGTGCTACACGCACTCACACACGTATGCACAAGCATCCATTGTGTATATGGGCTTCTGCTTGTGTAAAGTGAGGCTAAGTATTGTGAGATGGTTACACGTATGTGTGCATATACATTTGGCCGTTACGCTCTTTCCTAGACTGAAAGAATGCTCGCGCAAAGTGACGTACCAACTGGCCTGGCAAAAGGCAGGGCACCAAGTTTACACTGACTGGTTTAAATAACGTTGTCAAAACATACTTTGATACTGACAGTAGCTTGGCCCACTGTGGCCGCATGGAAAGCAAACAAGGTGTTGCTGAAAGCCTTTCTTTTGCAGGTACATCTTAGTACATTGTGCAGACATGTGTCAAGACGAGAAACAGAGGATACAATCTAGCTGCACGCCGCACCACTTTTTTATTGTAACCTGACAAAAGTGTGGCTCGTGCATAAAGTGTGGGAGTGGCCAGGATACATGCATTATTCCGCGCACTGTGCTGAATGCGTTCTTCAAGTGACACATTTTTTGCGAGAGGTGCATCGCGACAGTTAAATCTCTTGGTGTCTATGACAACTACAGGCCTATGAAAATATCGCATTGCCTGACGATTGGAGATCGCCTTCGCATAACTCTTTGCTATATCTCTCGTGATAGAAGAGGAAAGCGTGTGGTAGAAACCACCACTTTGTGATAACCTTTCGTGCCGCACTTATGTAGAGGCCTTATTCATTCATAACGAAGGAATGCAAATGCCAATCGCTTAACGCGGCTCAGTGCTTACTGCCATGCGCGAAAGTACCGAAACCGAAACCAGAGTAACCAATACTTTGGCAAGTTGCAAATAACGGAAGCTGTTCGTAAAATGAGAGCATTGATCAGTCTACGTTACAAGCCTGTGCATAAATTTACGTTTTAATTATTTTTTATTTGTTGTTTAGATAAATGTGTAAAAAATATTTGTATCTTTGTAGTGAATTGACATGTTGAGCCAATTCAATGCAAGTCAAGCCGTAGCTGATGGCCGTCATTAAAATTGGTGGGAAAAGTCTCGTAGGATTTGTCAAATGTGATCCCGTCTCGTCTCGTCGCGTTGTTTCATCTTCGCTCTAAACGGCAATGATACGCAAAAAGACGATGACTACTGTCGCTTTCAAGAAAGAGAAGCTGCTGCTTCGCTGCGAGTGGGACCAGTGCGACTATTCGTGCGACGACAGCCCGCTATTATACCAGCACGTAAGGAAACACCTGGACAATGACCTTACCTTCGTGGAGACAAACGTGTGTCCTTGGAAAGACTGCGCAGAGACGCTGAGTAGCACGTTCGAGTTACGCACGCATGTGTTCTATCATGCTTTCCATTCCAAAATCAAGTGTTACGGCCAGAATCTTTTGGACAGACAAAATGCACCAACTATGCGCTGCCTCATGGACAAGAGCTCTCGTAACATGATCCCCGACACACCCGACAAATACCGGTGCCAATGGGCAGGTTGCGATGACTCTTTCGAAAATCCGGAAGCCTTCTACGCGCACGTCGACTGCCACGCAGAAGAATCGTGCGACGGGCCGCGGTCGTCGACCAAGGCGCCCTGCGGTTGGAGTTCCTGCGATGCGACCTTCGCTACGGTGCACAAATTGAAGGAACACGTTCGCACGCACACGCAGGAGAAGAGGTTGGCGTGCCCAAACTGTGGTGGCGTGTTCTGGTCTCGCACCAAACTGCTGGACCACTTCGCGCGCCAGGACGAGCGCTCTAGCCACAACTGTATCTACTGCAGCCGCAGCTTCAGTTCGGAGCGTCTACTGCGCGACCACATGCGGCATCACGTGAACCAGTACAAGTGTCCGCTCTGCGACATGACGTGCCCGACGCCTTCGGCTGTCAAGAACCACATGCAGTGGCGTCACACATCGCTGCGGCCGTACGCTTGTGACCAGTGCGACTACGCCGCCAAGCAACAGTGCGACCTGAGAAAGCACGTACAAATAATGCATTCCAAAAAGGGCTACGCGTGTCCCTACGCTGGTTGCGATTTCGTAGAGCGTAGCAGCCACTTTCTACGTAACCACGTGCGTGATGAACACCTCAAGTGTCCCAAAGGCATCTACATGTGTCACATCTGCCAGAAGCAGTACAGCAAAGGAAACTCGCTGTCGCGGCATCTAGTCTCTCAGCACCGCTTCAAGTGGCCATCCGGCCACATGCGCTTCAATTATTGCTGCAACAAGGACAACATTCTCACAGTGCAGACTGTTCGTTACGAGAGCCTCGACCTCGCTGAAGCCAGTGCTGAGATTCCGGAAGAAATGAGCGCAGACACGGCGAGCGCTCTGACCGAAACCCAAGTTGTTGCTGCCACGGGGACCGATGAAGTGTGTGAGCAACCGGTGAAGTTGGTGCAGATTGTCCAGACAAATGAAGACGGCTCAACCGTTGTTCAGGTGGCGGAGGTATTGGCCGAGCGGCCCTTTGAACTTGCACAGGGCATACAAGCGCAAACCCAGAGTGAATTCAGTGAGGACAATTCCATAGGCTCAGATGTGCCCATGCAGTCGAAAGCACTGTTAGTTGGTAGTGAAGATTAGCATTTCCAAGAGGTACATTCAATTGGAATGTTTAAACGTGTATGAAAGTCACAATTTGATACTGTTACGCTGTAGCTTTCAGCACTAATAGAGGTTCTTTGGAGACAGACATGGAACTAAAATGTATGATTGGAAGTGGTGCTAAAGGAGTTACTGGTGGGCTAGTTAATTGTACATGATCTTTAGAATAGCAGCACAAGATTTAAGAAACACAGACAAAATAACGACACACACAAACATAGGTGCTTTTCTTAAATTTTCCTCTGCTGTTCTCAAGGTAGTAGAGGTTTTTCACCAAAAAATATGGCAGAAATTTATATTGTTGGCAGTGGTAGCAGCAAAACTGACTTGGTACTTATTAAAACGGTTCCTGATATTATTGGCCCCAAGTGTTGCAGGTTACTTTATACCTACCTGTCATGGTCCTGGTTTTTCTCAACAAATGTACAGTATCTATCGGCTGGTTTTCCTGTGCAGCAACTTGTAGGTCAAAGCTGACAACATTTAAAATGTACTTTGAGAATAATGCCCACTTGATAGTGTGCGATTATCAGGGAGATATTTGTTAGTCCAACTTTCGTGGCGGCACATGTGGCCAGGGTTGCCAATGGTGGCTACTTTTCGCCAAATTGGCGAATTTGAGAGACCCGTGGCGACCTAAAATTATGAATGGCGACTTGGCGAATTTTTGGCGATTTTCGGCTTAGGTCTCCACTGACTTATGCATCCTAAGATTAGTGTCTTCCCAATGAATGAGCGGCAACATTCTCTGTATTTTTCTTGGTTTCAAACCCACGAGTAGAATGTGCACATTACGCGTCATTCGGTTTGTCCGTCCTGTAACTCCTGTGCATCTCCTCAATTCGTCTAGATGCAGGAGGTACTGGAACGTCCCCCGGCGACATTTTAGCAAAATGTAAGTCAGCGGACTGCCTTGAAAACCGCGAGGCGGCAGTGTCTATAAGTTTATGGCTTTAGGTGTTTTAAGCTTCTTTAAAGTTTGGATTAAAGATGGATTGGCCACGTGTTCCGACCAATTGTTCCGCCAAAGCTCCAAATGTTCTGAATCGCTTGGCGACTTATTCACTGTTGTGGTACCCCCAATTCAGCTCGCAAAGACTGCTTTAGAATAGCGAAGAGAGGCGGGTACACGGCTATTTGTGCAATAAAGAATATTTATTGAGGCATTTTCCACTGTTCTCGGTGAGCGTGTGCATTGAAAACAATTGCTATATAACATTTTACATTGTCAACCTGATTACTAATAACGCGTCGGATTGACGCGTGTAGATATAGGCGACTATAAGAAACGGTCAGTGGCGTCCGGCATCATCTTAGTTCAAAATGAAAAGGTGTAAGACTGCTGTAAGAATTCTGTCGTGTTACCTTCAATAAACCTTTTAATCCCTTTATTTATATAAGGGTACGTAAAGCTGTCTACAAAGAACGCTTTCATGGTTTTCGCCCAGGGTTTACCACACTTTTACCTTGAAACGAGCGGACAGGGATGGAATGATATCATGAGCGTTTCATTCATTCACCCTCGCGCCACCACGCACATCTTGCGGCTAGTCGGAAAAGCAGCACTATGCACTCACATGGTGAAGCGGGCGATACGACTGGCATCGAGAAACGTCCATATAATTTCAGGGTCTTGGATGGTACTGTATTCTACGGGGCTATACGTGAGTGGAAATTTTTATTACTAAGTTTGCCACACATATCTAGAATGGCGACTTTTTTGGCGAAGATTGTAAAAAAATGGCGACTTTTGGCGACTTTTTGCTCGTCGTTTGGCGACATTTACTCGAAAGTCAGTGGCAACCCTGCATGTGGCACTGGCACTTTTCTAGTTTTTCTAGTAGGTCTGGAAAGACACTGTCATCTATGGGCCCAGCAGTCGTAAGAATGAGTTCAATCAGCTTAGTTAATGGCCCTGTAAAAGTCTGTGAATCCCTCTCAGTCGTGCTAGTTGTTTAGCTCTGAGGAAACAGAACAGGGTAGTGTGGAAGAGAAAGAACATTGCACCCTCGTGTGCTAAATAAAATAATGAATGCAATCTTTGTGCAACACCCAAGTTGGTCATCATAACCAAGCCACAAGAGACCTTGAGAGGCTGACCCACATAAAGCATGTTTCCAGTGAAAAAACATCTACCTGGAGACTGGCAGCTGAAACGGAGCTGTTCGCTGCCAGCAAACCGGTCTTGATTTGCCAGCTGCTTGCCAAGAGTGGCAAATGAATGTGGCAAATGAAGCGAGAGTGTCCCCATTCAGGGCTCAACTGCACTTGACTTCTGGCTGCCAGAATACTGAAATCGTGGTGGAAGCTCCTTCCTGCCTGGTTTTTAATTACATGTGTGTGCAGCATGACAAAGTGTGTGTTAGGAAACTTCGCTCCATGCGGGTTGGCCTTAAGTATCCTTATACAGCATCAACTGGATGTAAATCTAAATAAAGCTACTCACAGATAAATGAAGACAAAGTCATTACTGTGGTTGAAAGAAATGTCTCTGAAGCTAATGTTTCAACCCGGACACTTGTTCTTACTCTTATCATTGAAGATGTAGACCTAATGCATGCACTAATACAACTCGCGTATTGTCCTTCGTCCTCACGACAAGTTTCCTTGTCAGAAGGGCTCCAGAAACACTGCTTGTTCGACAGCTGTCGGTCAAGCATGTTGCTGCTGTGTGCCTTCGAATTTCTTGACGGCTTTGCTCTGAATCTCTGTCCATCTGTTACTTCATTTACCTTTTGGTGTCCATTACTGATTTAATAGACTGCAACTTGTCTGTCTCACACATTACATGATCTACCTGACTCCACTTAAACAACTAGGAAATTCCCCACCAGCATTTGTTATGCGGTCCTGAGCTTCCTTTCAGTTGTCTTTCGTTAGCATCTGACTTAACAGCAAAGCTGTTTAAGCTAGCCGTAACTTGTGCGGCCCATCAGAAAACTATCATCATCCATGAACGGGTATGTGCCACAGAAATTGGGCAAATCACCACTGGTCCACTAAAAATGAAGAAGGCAACAATTGGCTCAAGAAATGGCTATCATCACGGGTATGTGCCACAGAAATTGGGCAAATCCCACTACTCACCACTGGTTCACTAAGAGAGAGAGAGAAATTATTGGAATAATGACATAAAAAGATAGAAACATCAAGAGAAAGAGAGAAAAAGCAGAGATAAAGAAAGGGAAGAAAGAAAAAGATAAAAAGAGCGAGAAAGAAATGGCGCAGAAGAAACAAGGAGAAGAAAGAAAGAAAAAAGAATTTCACAGCATATCCACGGGTGAATGATGAAGAGCTTGGGCAAAGCTCCTGAAGCAATCATGGTTACACCGTGAAATCTTCAGTGGTTTCGCCCAGCAGTAATCAAAGCGATAGCCCAGTACATCATCAAAGACGTGACAAACACAGTATATATTTATACAAGAAATTTTATTAATCGTAAGTGGTAGCTAGACGTGGCTTCCGTTCCCCCTTCATTATAACGGCTTTATGGTCGGTGAAGTAATGGATTGGTGATGGATCGTAGTGGGATGTTTGCGAAGACGAAGTATTGGGCAGTTTGCAAAGGATCGGTGATGGGTCATAGTGGGATGTTTGCAAAGGCGAAGTTGTGGGCAGTTTGCAAAGGTGGTTACGCCGGACAACGGAGACATGACAAGGTTAGACTAAGAGGAGCTTTGCCCCTAAAAGAGAAAAAAATTCGGCAGATCCCACGTACCATGGGAGTCGATGTTATGCGAAGCATGCGGCGGGAAGGTGACAGTGGCATATTTTTTTTACTGATCGAAACGTTGTAAAAGGACGCTAAAGATTCGTATAAATTTTATACGCACGCATATATCTTGAAGAGCCGCATATGTGTTTTATAACCAGTCGTTTACAGTTGGGTAACGTTGCCAATGGCAACGTGGGTATTACCAACACCAGAAGCGATAAGCTGATATGTAGTGCTTATACTTGTCCCTTATGATGGAGAATGCACGCACGTTTCACGAGCCCGTGTGCATGTGTGAAAGAAGTTCTTGACAGTTCTTGAACAAGGTCATCATCACCGTGATCAGTGCGCAACAGTAGCTGGTCATGACTTTTGTTGTCGGATCCGGTCAGGATTGCAGTGACGAGGGGTCCATGTGTAGTGAATCATGAGGTATAGTACAGCTGTTGGAATTTGGGGATGCCGCGATCATTTCATCGACAAATTGTCTGTCGATAGAGCCGGCGACATGTCGGAGCCTGAAGTCATCCTTCTGGTTGGTGAGGCTGGAAAGCCTGGATAGCGCTACGTAGATCAACATCAGTGGATGACACTGGTCGTATTCGTAGACTACCTGTGCGTATGTGGCCTACGTAGCCTAGTATACAAAGCGGTTGTCAATAAATCTGGCATCATCCCTGGTCAGCATGAGGCCACTGCCCAGCCTCGTAAGAAATGAAGGGGGCACTGCATCGTCCTGGCGGACTAAGTACACTTTACGGTGCGGTGATATGAATATCATACGTCACTTTCGTTAATGTATTCTTCCGGGGTCGAGCAATGCTTCAATATAGCTTGCTGAATCATAGGAACACAAAATTAATGTTGATTAGACTGCAACAAAAGCGGAGCCAACACTGGAACCACAGACGTTATTCTGATATGACGCCTGTATCGTAGGAGTACACATCGTAGGAATATCATGCAGTGTTTATTGCTTTCTTGTAATATTAGATAGCAAGCACCACAACCACAGTTGGCGTTGCACCGCTATTACGACTGCATAGCCTGCTTTTCCAAACCAGTTTATAGACCTGGCGTGGCTCTGTGGTAGAATACCTGATTGCCACGCAGACTGCTTGGGTTCGATTCCTGCTGTGATCCTAACTTTTATTCTTTCCATTCGTCAGGTCAACGCTGCCGATATCGGTTTTTCTTAACGCTCTCGCATTTAGGTTACGAATGTCTGTTCTCGGCGTTCCTGGGTAGACATAAACTGTCAATCACCTGTGGCGCATACCCGTACACTGCGGCCCGTGGTAAACGGGTATGTGCCACACGTGTCTGGAGGAAAGGGTTTGACGACATACGCGACAGGATTTTCACGTTATTCATGTCATGACCCGACAGTCATATTCGTCAGATCCTCTTACCCTCCCATGCCAATTTTGATCTACACCAAGTTAAGGAGGCGATCATGAGAGCACCCAGACGTAGGCGGCTAGATAGATAGATAGATAGATACGTAGATAGAAACGCTCAAAGTGCCAAAGGTTCGCTAAGAAATGCTTCGCATTTAATAAATAAGGCCACCCAGCTGCGCGCTTCCTTCAGGCTTGGCCCAACTAGTGTGAAGCTGCCATACTAGGGAACAGGAATGGCAACGGCGGCTGCAAGAAGAGCCCGAAGCAATGGAAGCCCTAAGCCAACGACAACGTGCCCTTAGATCTATGAGAGGTGCGAATGCTTGGTTCTGGAGTTTGGACATCTGTGTCGTGACTAACCTAGCTAAAGCCTAGCAACCAGATTAGACTTCAGAATCATACAGTTTCGCATTTTGAGCCTCGCGCGACTTGGTGCAAGCTTCGCCATTCTTTTTGGTCAGGTAGATTACTACTTGCTGAAGGCAGTGATGGTGTGCTTTTTAAAAGCACAAACTAAGAAAAGACTTCCGGAAGTTGTCCGGATAAAAATACGGGTCAGTGTCCCCTGCACTTCTCCAGCAGTTGCCATCAATGGTTCGTTTAAACTGGATCACTGGGCTTAATATGAAAATTCAGTTGCCAGTGCTATTTATGACTAAGCATTGCGGGCATTGCGTTGATCGGGCAAAACAAGAAATTGAGATGAAAACGCAAAAGTTGATTCAGAATCACGTTTCCAGTTAGCTGGAGATTTCTTTAGTTTTATTTGCTCACAATTATATGATCAAGATAAGGTAAGCAGTGCAATTCGGAAGTCCCAACAAGACAGTTTTTCAGGAAGATGGAGATTTGAGGTAATCAACAGCAGGGGTGGATCAAGGGATATTTGGTGAAACATTATGTTGAGAAAGGAACTTGTACTTTCTTGTGTTTGTCAGGGCTGCCAAGATGAAGGCAGGTCCCCTTGTTTAAATGTTAATTACCGCAACAGAAAGCTCCAAAAAGACAACAAATGTTGTGAATATGTTTTCTCTGCCTCATACAGCAAACTGAACTTCATGTGTTGTCATCATTGTGCTACGTGCAATTTGTCATCGGCAGGCATGATGTGGTATGAGGTGATTGTACATTACAGGTAATTGTAAAACCTGTAAACGGTTTCTGACTAAAATACTGCACCTGCCATAACCAGTGAAGCAGGCAAAGTGAGAGGAATCCACAGTGGCAAACACTTGAGCTTTGGAAACAATTGAAGTTTTTATTTTGACTGAAGTGGACGTGTGTTTAGGCAATGCTGGTGAAGCCTGCCCCAGAACACACCTTAAACAAGGCAAAAGAGCTTGAAGAATTGTTAGCTGTGCATTTTAAAAGGTATGCGCGAGTTTGCCGCAGCAAAGAAGAAAGGTGCGACATTATGCAGTTATGGGCAGCAGACGCACAGTGGATGTATATCGCATAAGTACATAAATGAGTGTCGAGTGTATTGTTGGGACTCCGGGTCCTGCGGGTCTCATCATTGGTAGCTGGCCCCCGTCATCGGACCCTTCGTCCCGCCAATTCCCAGAGAAGAGGCGCTCGTACGAACGACAGAGATTTATTTACATGGTAGAAATGATCAAGAAATGATCACAGCACCGAGGCCTTGCACACGGCGGATTCCAGAATTCTCCCGGCGAGGGGGAAGAGCCTGAATGGGGAGACGGGGAAGGGTCGACGACTACTCGGTCCTCTGCGCGCAAGACCGGTCCGTTGACCTTTGCTCTCGCTTGCCTGCGAGGTCGTCTCAAGTGCATACTGCACCCTGGAATGCGTCGACGATCTCCTTGACGGGTTCGCAAACGTTGAAAGAACCCCAATGCTGGGGACGGTCGTAACAGTCTCTCGCGCGGGGGGGTAAAGATCTTGATGGGCTGAGGTTTGCAGCCACAGTCCGGAGAGATCAGCGCCGCCATCCGGTTTGGTGAAGATTTCCTTTGATGACCACCTGCTTCCTTGTGGGCTCAACATCCATCACACACACACACACAAAAACACAACTACTCAGCCGATGAGCGCCGGACAATTCCGCCAAACTACACCAGGCAATTTTCCCTTTTAACTGACATTTAAGAGTACACAATTTATTCAAAATTTTACTCCTACGTTAAGGTGAAACAAACTACAACACTGGAAGCACACCAAACCTGAAACCCTGGATAGCAGTGTCTTCGATGTTTTCTAACAGGTTCAATCGAGCCACAAAAGAATTAAAAAAACATAATCACTAGCCCTTGTCTAGGTCAGGAAAAAAAAAATATGCCAGAACTCTCGAGACAGCCTCTCGCGTCAAGGGCATTGACTCAAGCCATCAGCGTTGCCATGAAGTATCCCCTTTTAGTATCGTACATCAACGTACGTTGTGGCAAAACTAGGCTCTAGCGCAGCAGCAGGCCGTTCTTAGCGGACATGATCGGTAGTCCTGTGATAGGGCGATGGCCTATCTCTACACTAAACCTACTTCGCGCTATACATAAAAGACAAAAAAGTGAAATTTGGTTGCGCTCGACAAACGCTACCACTGCTTCACAATTAGCGGTCGTACCAATATTCACTCGGTAGTCACACACCTTACGCAGTCAGCTCACTCCAGTGCGGGTCACTGCTTCCGCACAAGTCAGCCATAACATTGCGCCCACAACTATTTCGCACCAATGCTTATAGGCTCAATAAAATAAACACATACATCGATTAAAAATACCAAAAGTAAGAAACTGCTTAGCCAAACAAACTAGTCGCGGAGATAACAAAAGAACACTACATCAAACTAGAATAACCTTACAAAAAAGTCATTTCGACAAACTGTCACATTCTTCGACAAGCTTATAGCTTTCTTTCCCTTTTAGTCGCACTCGTGGCGGTCGCGGTCTTGGCGACATTTCAGATCGCCAGAGACTACAATGAGCGCGCGCTTTTAGCTGAACTTCGCCGTCACGCTTTATTCGGGAATTCAGACGGTTCTTTCCACAAAGGCGAAGGGGACACGAGAAACGCGGGGGTGGCAATTTTCTCTTTTTGTTTGCTTTCACTCGGCACTCCGCTCCTGCAGCCCCTCGTCTAGGAACACCTCGACATGGTTGTCCCCGCAAAGTTGTGCCTGTCGAAGGCACGCTCCGTCGTGGAGATGCGCACTGTTCTCCACCACTTCCCCCTTTTCGCCACTTGCACCTGACTGTACGCCACGAAGGACGTTTTCTCGAACAGACCAATGACCTGTCCTTTTCCTTTTTGCGCCGCGACGGTCGCTTGCACCCGACTCTCAACGGACGTCTTCTGAAACTGCCCGATCGCCTGCCCTTCTGTCTTTCGCGCTGCGATGTGCCACCTGTCTCAAAACTTCGCGACGCCGCACAAGTCCGCTTCTTTCTTTTGCGGCGACGTTTGCGAGCAACTTTTCCTCGATTACGGTGGACTTCACTGTGGGTTGCGACATCGGCATTTTCACAGCTCAAGGGTGCTTGTGCGCCACTTTCTATATCGCCTAAGTCATTGGACTTCTCCGCTCCGTTGCACTGTCGGACCAATTGATTTGTGCTCTCATTTGCAAAAACTACAGCTGGGCCCTTCTCGACAGTATGGCTCTCTACCCTCTCATACTCTGGGGCATTTCCTCCGCTATCAATAGGAACCTTTTTAGAGAGGCCCTCTCCGATAGTACTGTCGTCGTTCAGGAGCGTCAGATCATCGCTACTTTTAGGACTAGCAGTGTCCTCTTCTCCCTTGACTTCCGGAAGGCCATTCACGAGTTGGGGTGCGAGGGAAGTCTCCAGCTCCTCAATGACCCTATTAGGGCGGCTAGAACTAGCCTCGGTCCCACACTGAATGCCTTTCGGAATCATTTCTGTCTCCCTACCAGCCGCGGGCTCGTCTTCTATTTGCTCTGCCTTCGCACAATCTGAGAAACGCGTACATTTATCAGGCGCGATTTCACTATCCGCGGCCTGTCTGCCGTTTTTCTCCGCAGAAGGCTCCGTGCGCATGTCGCACTCGTAGAGACGCGTACTTTTCCCTGGTGGTATCTCACAAGGAGCGGCTTTCTCTGTGGTTTTAATGTGCACCGCACTCGCCACTTCGCACCTTTCGTGCGCAACCTTTGCGGTCGTCTGACCACTCGCCCGCATTGCACTGCGTTTAAGAATCCTTTCGACCACGTTGGCTAAACGCTTACGAATCCTTTCCATCGCCTCGTCTGATGCTCGCATTTTAGCCTCCTCTCTTTCGGCCTCTGCCTTTCTTTCGGCTTCTGCCGCTTCCCTCTCCTGAATGTCCATGACACTGTCGCACTCGTAGACACGCGTTCCTTTCCCTGGTGGTATCTCACAAGGAGCAGCTTTCTCTGCGGTTTTAAAGTGCACCGCACTCGCCACTTCTTCGCACCTTTCGTGCGCAACCTCTACAGGTGTCTGACCTCTCGGCTGCATGGCATTACGTTTGCGAATCCTTTCGATCTCTTCGTCTAATGCTCGCATTTCAGCCTCGTGTCTACGTATTTCTTCTGCCCTGATTTCTGCCGCCTTTCTTTCGGCTTCCTCCTCTGCCTTTCTTTCGGCTTCTGCCGCTTTTCTCTCCTCAATTTCCTTGACACACTCTGAAAGCTCGTCATCCTCCGCTCCCAACGCGAGAATCACCTCTATCAGTTCTGGCTTTCTTAGGGAGTCCGACACGTCTAGATTCAACTTCCTTGCAAGTAGCAACAACATTGGCTTTCGCAGGGATTTCAAATACATGGCTGCTTCGATTACTGCTTTCCACTGTTCCACAAAGATTCCCGCCTTGTAACTAGATAATCCTTACGACAACGACAGCTAAGCTTTATAAAGCTACCACACAGATTTCTGTCTTGTTGCAAGTTACCCTTTTACCTAGTCTACAACGACTCCACCAGCCTTTACTTATGACGAAGAGTAAATGCTGGCTGCTTCCAGTACCGCTTTCTCTGTTCCACAAAGATTCCCGCTTTGTAACTAATTAACCTTGACGGCAACGACAGCTAAGCTTTACAAACCTACCACACAGATTTCTGTCTTGTCGCAAGTTAACTCAGTCTACAAATAAAGCTTCAAAAGCTCTTACACGGGATCCTGTCCGGTCACTATTAACCTTGACGTCACCGACAGAAAGAGCTTAACCAAGCTATCACACAATTTTCTGCCTGACGCAAGTTACCTGTCAACCCAATGACCAAGACAGACACTCTCTACCAGCTTTTACTTAACACATAGAGTAAATGCCTGGTAAAGTTTAACAGAGAAAGCCGGCACTCACCCAGCTCGCAGTCATGCCTCCAGCGTCGTGCATCTCAGACGTGCCGTTCCGTAGCCTCTCGAAGTTGATGAGCTCGTGTCATCCTTCTGCTTTCGTCCAGTTGTTGGAACTCGGGCTAACTCCGCCCAACCGCTTCCGTCCAGTGGTCGGTACTCGGGGTCAGCTCCGTCCAACCGTTTCCGTCCAGTGGTTGATATCGAACCGCTTCCATCTCTGGGTTAACGATACCCCACC
This sequence comes from Rhipicephalus sanguineus, assembly GCF_013339695.2. NCBI lineage: Eukaryota > Metazoa > Arthropoda > Arachnida > Ixodida > Ixodidae > Rhipicephalus > Rhipicephalus sanguineus. Next base: position 110,325,330 of record NC_051180.1, read on the forward strand.
GCTGCCGTCCAGTTGTTGGGACTCCGGGTCCTGCGGGTCTCATCATTGGTAGCTGGCCCCCGTCATCGGACCCTTCGTCCCGCCAATTCCCAGAGAAGAGGCGCTCGTACGAACGACAGAGATTTATTTACATGGTAGAAATGATCAAGTGATCAAGCGACAGGCGACGAGTGACCAGTGGCAAGTAACAAGGTACAAGGGACACATACAGAACGTCTTCGGCATTTTATAGCGCCGCGTTGCCAACCCTGGGCGCATTGTCCGCGTCTTCACCCAATACGGTCGTCTCGGCGCCTTGCCCACGAGGGAGGGGAAAGACACCACACATGGAGAGGGCACAAACTAACACGATGCCCAAATATGGTCACAAAACCTCAAACTGTGCCCAAATATGGTCACTGATCACAGCACCGAGGCCTTGCACACGGCGGATTCCAGAATTCTCCCGGCGAGGGGGAAGAGCCTGAATGGGGAGATGGGGAGGGGTCGACGACTACTCGGTCCTCTGCGCGCAAGACCGGTCCGTTGACCTTTGTTCTCGCTTGCCTGCGAGGTCGTCTCAAGTGCATACTGCACCCTGGAATGCGTTGACGATCTCCTTGACGGGTTCGCAAACGTTGAAAGAACCCAATGCTGGCGACGGTCGTAACAGTATGCATAGTATTTAGAATAAGTCCTTATTACTCCAAAAATTTGCAGTGGTTTAGCTCGGCTATGCCAGGATATACGTAGCATTAGCAAATGTTCAGCTGAATATTCTTAGCTTTCCAGATTGTCTAGGATTATTAGCCTTCTTCTGTTCATTCTTCGTACGCTGAACCGCTAATTGCCAGGCAACTACTTCGGGATCCGATGAGATAAGCTTCGCGGCTCTTCTGCGCCGTCGAGCAGCATTTGCGCTCTCCTTCTCTATGGCGTTACCCCCCTGCAAACGCCAGTCAGAGGCGCTATCAAGCGGCCCCAGCGCAGTATCAGACGGCGACTGCACAGCGAAGGCGAATAGCTGCGCGCGCGCCGGCGCCACTGTGTCTGTGGCTACGATGTCACTCCTCTCAAATGCGGCGCAGACCAGCAGCGGCGAGCCGCGCGCGGCGGTGGCGGAGTCTGCGCGCGCGCCGGCGCCAGCGTGTCTGCCGCGCCTACGACGCCACTCCTCCCGAACGCGCAGACCAGCACGACTCGCGTTGGGTGCTCACGGGAAGACGACAAATGAGGCTGTAAAGGGCGATATGGGATGGGCAAGTTTTGAGGCGAGGGAAGCTCAGAGCAAAATAAGGTTTGAAGAAAGGCTAAGAAATATGAAGGAGAGTAGATGGGCAGAGAAGGTGTTCCGTTATTTGCATAGGAAGAGTGTGGACACACAGCGGAGAAAAAGAACTAGGAGGCTCACTAGTAATTATATGGCTGGTAGTATAAGCAATATGGCAACAAAGAGCGTTAAGCGAAAAGTCAGAGAGGCGGAGAGGATTTACTGGACGGCAGCTATGGAGAAAAAACCGGCTTTGAATAACTACCGAAAGGGCAAAAATGAAATAAGGAGGGAGGCATTTTACGATAATTCAAGGGGAAGCGCGATTACGTTTGGAAGCGAGATGCGGAGAAAGCGGAGCTTAGAAAGCACGAGAGGCGAAAGAAGAAGATCGGGAACAGCGGCAAACGCTGAGGGAGAAGGCGAGGCAGCTAAGATGAAGGAGGACAGACCAACATGCTGAGGGAAAAGTGCGCGGCAGCGACGGAGGAAATGACAATCAGGGATCAAAAAGATAAG